>NC_079189.1:595507100-595807100 GCF_029499605.1 Hyla sarda
TTGGCTGTCCGGGCATGCTGGGAGTTGTAGTTTTGCAACAGCTGAAGGCTCCCTGCTTGGGAAACGCTGACATAGACAGTGATTTACAGCTCCCAGCAGATCTTTCTTACATTTATATGTAAGGATTTGCTTTATCTCTATTAGTTATCTACTTATTTTTCTTTACTCCTCACTTTTTCCTATTTTTGGATGACATTTTGGTGGCTTCAGAACCAATTACCAGGTTTCCGAAGAGTTCTGGTCTCAACATACAATGGTCTCAACATACAATGGTCGTCCCAGAACCAATTAATATTGTAACTTGAGGGACCACTGTATACCGTGGAACCGCCATAAGTAAAAAAAAAATACAGTGATACACATATTTGCTCATACCGCCCAGCCCTAGGTTATATTAGAAAGGTTAAAGGAGAAGTCTTATGTAGGAAATTGTATTCCCTGTCCAAATGATAGGGGATAAGTGTCTGATCGCAGGGGGTCTGACTGCTGGGACCCCCTGCGATCAGACACTTATCCCCTATCCTTTACATAGGGGATACATTTTCCTACATGAAACTTCTTGTTTAATGTTTTTAATGTTAATAAAAGTCTTTAAATCTGACAGCGCCCATAATACTCCTGTCCATAAGTTGTTGTGTTTTGGGCAGCTATATTGGACCCAGGGTGCAAAACCATTCACATCCCATAGAGAGGTGTGGTGATGTTTTTGGAAGAAAGGAACCATGTTCTCCTAATTAAGTGTTTAAAAAAGAAAATATATATTTTTTTTGACAATGTTATTATTAATACTTTGATACCCTATCCTCATCACTGGGCACTTTTGACATGTACCTTAAAGTCATGTGACCATATTGATTTTCGGTGGCCACTGGGTGTCCATTGCAACCACCAGGAGGCGATTTGATCAGTAAATTGCATTCTTCCCGGAAACAGTGAATGTCAGCAGATATTTCTCTTTCATGTCTTATCCTAAGACATATCACTTTACACTGTTCTCAAATATCACAAATGGCAAAGCTCCAGCTGGTGGTCTGGGGATTGTTCTAGTAAAATAGAAAATGGGTATTTGGGGGCCCACACTATAAAAACATTTAAAGGGTACCTCTCATCAAAAAAACTTTTGATATATTATAGATTAATGAAGGAAGTATTCTGCAGTACAGAGTAGAAAGACTGACGCGTTTCGCTTAAAAGCTTAATCGTAGACGATGTCTACGATTAAGCTTTTTAGCGAAACGCGTCAGTCTTTCTACCCTGTACTGCAGAATCTTCAAATAAAGAAATAAGAAGTTTTTTACCTGCAACCTAGTGCCGGACCTTGTTCTTTCCTTCACAAGTGAGCAGCCAGAGGCGGGTACCGGCCGGTCTACGGCACAGGTGGCGAGGTGGGCGTGCACAGGGTGAGCGACTCACAAGTCAGCCTTTGATTATAGATTAATGTATGCAGAATAACTTTACAATTGCATGTTATTAAAAAATCTGCTTCTTTCTATTTAATTTTCCACTTTGAAGAAATGACCACTAGGGGTCTCCCTACCAGTCCTGGCAGCAAGCATTTCAGACTCATGCTGGAGTCCTAAACACTACGAGCTGCCAGTCTGCTTTGTTCACAAAGGAGAACACTCAGAGCTGCCAGCCTGCTTTGTTCACAGCCTGTTTGGCTGTGAACAAAGCAGGCTGGCAGCTCTGAGTGTTTAGGACTCCAGCATGAGTCAGAAATGCTTGCTGACAGGACTGATCGGGAAAAATACAATAGAAAGAAGCATATTTTTCATTAACATGCTATTGGAAAGTTATTCAACATTCATTCATCTAAAATATATCAAAAGTTTATTTGATGAGAGGTACCCTTTAAAAATATATTTTTTTTTGGAGATGGGGGGGGGGGGGGGGGGGAGGAATTATATTACAAAAATGTCCAGAGCAGAAGCAAGAAAGATCTGTGAATTTGAAACTATAGAACCAAGAGGCTTGAACTCAGAGTTGGAGGTGATTGGCTTTTTATAAGAAATTCCTGGGGGGCTCCTGGATGGGGCCAGGGACATAGCCCACAGGGTCAATCTACATCCATATTTCATGATGTTCCCATTGTAGCTGCTATATATGTCTGTTGTATATATGGAATTTATCTATCTATATTTAAGAATTATTTTATCTCAAAAATTGTTGCTAATATTATTGTAATGTTCCCAAATCACCCATTTTTTTTTATTTTATTCTATTAGTATTCTTACAATCTTTATCATTTTAACTAATGTGGCTAGTTGTACATATTTTTAGATATTTTTCTATTTATGAGGTTGTATATGACAAATCTAGGTTGCATAGTATTACATATAAACAACCGTACAATCCAGTAAACATTTTTGAAAAGAATACAACACATGTCAATTAAAGTACATGGACTAGATGAGACCTGAACTAATATGGAGTTCTTGATATATTGCTACTGAAGAAGGGGTCTCCCCGAAACACATTTAGCTGAACTATACACCCCAATAATACAGACCACCTATTTAAAGGGGTACTCCGCTGCTCAGCATTTGGAGCAAACTGTTCCAAACGCTGGAGCCAACACTGGGAGCTCTTGATGTCATAGCCCCACCCCCTCATTACATCACGCCCCACCCCCTCAGTGCAAGTCTATGTGAGGGGCGTTCCAACCTGTTTCCCTTGGATGGTGCCGGGATCTTCAGGGGACAAACTGCAAAAAAAAAAATCAGCCAAACCCTTGCAGATAATACCCTATAATCATATTAAAAAGTAAAACAAGGCCATAGTAGAAACAATATCCAGGCTCACAATCAAGCCATTTGCTGCACGCGGTCAGAAAAGTTTTTTTTTTTTTTTTTTAAGTAGTGAAATAAGAAAAACTATATAAATTGAATATTGTTTTAATAGTATTGACCTACAGAATAAAGAGAACATGTATTTGTTACCATAAAGCGCACTGCATAAAAACAAAACACTCCAAAAGTTGCAAAATTGCAGTTTTCTTTTCAATTTCCCCCTCACAAATACCGTAATCATTTTTTGTTTCACTGTACATTTTATGGTAAAATAAAAGAGGTCATTACAAAGTACAATTGGTCAGAAAACAAGCAGTCACATAGGTCTGTGGATGGATAGGGGATAAGATGCCTGATCGCGGGAGTCCCGCAGCTGGGGAACCCCGGGATCATGCACGCGGCACCCCGTTTATAATCAGTCCCTGGAGCGCGTTCGCTCCGGTACGGATTATTGGCGACTACAGGGCCGGCGGCGTGTGACATCACGCTTCCACCCCCGTGTGACGTCACGCTCCGCCCCTCAATGCAAGCCTACGGGAGGGGGCGTGGTAGCTATCATGCCCCCTCCCATAGACTTGCATTGAGGGGCGGAGCGTGACATCACACGGGGGCGGAGGCGTGACATCACATGCCGCCGGCCCTGTAGTCGCCCGTAATCAGACCCGGAGCGAACACGCTTCGGGGACTGATTACAAACGAGGTGCCGTGTGCATTATCGCTGACAACCCTAGCTCCGGGACTTCCCGCGATCCGGCATCTTATCCCCTATCCTTTGGATAGGGGGGAAAGATGTGTAAGCACCGGAGAACCCCTTTAAATGGGCACTGTCAGATACCATATGTTATGAAGCAATTGCAAAACAATGGGGGAGATTTATCAAAACCTGTCCAGAGGAAAAGTTACCCATAGCAACCAATCAGATCGCTTCTTTCAGTTTGCAGAGGCCTTGTTAAAAATGAAAGAAGCGATCTGATTGGTTGCTATGGGCAACTCAGTAACTTTTCCTCTGGACAGGTTTTGATAAATCTCCCCCCAATATGTTTTGCAATTGCTTTCATCAGAAAATTTTCAGTATTTCATACTGAAAAAGCCAGTCAAAAAACTGGCCACTAGGGGTCCCCCTTCCTCCTGGGATAAATACCAGTCCTGCAGTGTCAGTGGGCATCGACACGTCATGGACACCATGAGAGATTGACAGGGCTGCAGGCAGTTTCCGGGGGCCTCTGTGAGTTGGAGAAGGGGGAGGAGTCATTACATTGAGGAGAAGAGAGGGACACGCCCCATGCCTCTGCATGGACAGAAACCTCACTGAGCAAATGATGGCAAGTAAATAAATGGTAATTCTGAGAGAAATATAGGTCGTAGATACATAAAAATTAGATGTACATGATCATCCTGGGGGGGGGGGGAGGATCTAACAAGTACGCTTTAAAGGGTTAAATGGGGTCCAGACATACCATCTGGAGGCATGTTTGGCTTGGCCTCTCTGCAGGACTATCACGGCACTATGAACATTGATGCCACATTTTTACAGCAAATTACAGCAATTAATGCAAAAAATTTTGTTTTACCGCAATTTGCATAATTTTTAACCACAATTTCACACCTACATTTTTGGTGGTAACGCAACAGTATAGCAAATAAAATGCAATGTGAAAACACACCCCAAAATTAGACAAATTTTCACCTACCTGCTCAATGAGTATATCTTTTTTAGCATGTGAAAATATTTTTTAGGGGGCATTTAAAGGGGTACTTCGGTAGATTTATTTATTTATTTATTTATTTTTTTAAATCAACTGGTGCCAGATTTGTAAGTTACTTCTATTAAAAAAAATCTTAACCCTTCCAGTACTTATTAACGGCTGTATACTACAGAGGAAATTCTTTTTCTTTTTGGATTTCTTTTCCGTCTGTCCACAGTCCGAAGTGATAGGGGATACGTTTGAGATCGCGGTGGGTCCGAGCGCTAAGGCCTCCCTGCGATCTCTTGTTTGGAGCCCCGGTTCTCCAGCACAGGAGCGCGTCACAACCCCCGCCTGAAGAGGAGGCCACCACGCCCCCTCCATAAAGCTCTTTGGTAGAGCCATTCGGCAATCTTTGGCTCCCCCATAGAGCTTTATGGAGGGGGCGTAGCGGCCTCCGCTTCAGGCGGGCGTTGGGACGCGCTCCTTTGCTGGAGAACCGGACCCCCCGTGATCTAAAACTTATCCCCTATCCTTCGGATAGGGGATAAGTTTTAGATCACGGGGGGTCCGGTTCTCCAGTCAGGCATGGTTTGGTCATGCTACGTACATTCATATACTCCTAGGTTTTCTATTGGCTGTTACTGATGGTCATAGAGAGGAGTGATTGTCCCGTCCTTCCACTCTATCAGGATCTCTCCGTGTCTCAGGGTCGGGGTATCTGAACCCGGATAGTCAGACTGGTCCACCTTGCCGGTTAAAGGGGATTGCTCATAGGCGGAACCTAACTTATGGTGAGGTTTGCCATGGTTTGGCAATGCAGATAAAAGTCTTCTTTTCCTGTAAGGATAAAAAAAAAAAATCAAATATTTAGAATATGTAGAATATCCAGTACTATCCTTATAGCAAACTATTAAGTTGGACTGACCTGTTGACACGGACATTCAGTACTAGGATGATCACCCCCAGTATGAAGGTGAAGGGGCTCAGGATCAACATGGCCGTTCTCCATCCACTGCCTACAGGAAGAGGAGGGTTTATTGAATAAACAGGAGGAATGTTGACTAAGAATAATAATAGAACATAGAGCTCCAAAGACCCTGATGAAATTCAGTCTTTAGGAAGCTTCATTTATTTATTTAATTCAATTTATTTATTTTAAGTTAAAGGGGTACTCCGGTGGAAACCTTTTTTTTTTTTTTTTTATTTTTTTTTTTTTTAAATGAACTGGTGCCAGAAAGTTAAACAGATTTGTAAATTACTTCTATTAAAAAAAAAAATCTTTATCCTTCCACTACCTATTAGCAGCTGTATGCTACAGAGGAAATTCTTTTGCTTTTTGAATTTCTTTTTTTGTCTTGTCCACAGTGCTCTCTGCGGACACCTCATGTCCGTGTCAGGAACTGTCCAGAGCAGCATAGGTTTGCTAGGAGGATTTTCTCCCGCTCTGGACAGTTCCTGATACGGGCATCAGGTGTCAGCAGAGAGCACTGTGGACAAGACAAAAAAATATAATTTCCTCTGTAGCATACAGCTGCTAATAAGTACTGGAAGGATAAAGATTTTTTTTAATAGAAGTCATTTACAAATCTTTTTAACTTTCTGGCACCAGTTGATTTAGAAAAAAAAAAAAAAAGTTTTACATCGGAGTACCCCTTTAAGGCCGGATTCATACAGTTTAAATAATGCATGCATATTTTATTCTACGCTTGCATTTTCAACCTTTAAAGGGGTACTCCGCCCCTAGACATTTTATCCTTTTAGCCAAAGGATAGGGGATAAGATGTCTGATCTCGGGAGCCCACTGGGATCCCCTGCGTTCTCCCTGCAACACCTAAACAAACGCTGGCTGCTGCACCGGAGGCTCGTGACGTCACAGCCACGCCCCCTCAATGTAAGTCTATGGAAGGGGGCGTGGCAGCATCACAAGACAGAGGGTGGGGCATCACAGGGGGCGTGGCCATGATGTCAGCGCCGCAAAGCTAGTCATCAGGCATACAGCTAAGTTTGCTCTGTGCACCTGATAACTGTGGTAACGCAGCAGAGATCGCGGGGGGGCCCCAGTAGGCGGGGTCCCCGCGATCAGACGTCTTATCCCCTATCCTTTGGATAGGGAATAAGATGTTAAGGGATGGAGAACCCCTTTAAAGTCAATGGGTAGCAACATAATCTGCTTGAAGATTTTTCTCTGCGGAAATTCTGCTTGTGGAATTCCACAATGAAAAATCTACATGCAGAATTTCAGATAAATTTACATGCAGATTATTTACATGTGGACATGTAAAGACCGGTTTTGGGTGAGTGTAAGGGTCTATTCACACGACAGAATTTCCGTTTGCGGAATTCCGCCTTAAATTAAAGCCCATAGACTTCTATGGGATTCCGCAATCCCATTCACACAGAATTCCGCAAGCGGAAATTCAGAAGTGGGAATGGGAGTGCGGAATCCCATAGAAGTCTATGGGCTTTAATTTGAGGCGGAATTCTGCCATGTGAATAGACCCTTAGGCTGGATACAGACTACGGAATCTTCCCGCTGGAGACTCTGATGGCAACCGGCGCTGACTGAAACAGTCGGCCCTAGTACCGGTCCCCGTAGACGGCAATGTATTCCATTGAAAGGATGACTGCTGAAAGCTCTACTGCTGACATTCTGTACATTATGCTGCAGAATCCCATTGACATCAATTGGACTCTGCTGTACCGGAATTCAGCTGTTGCAAGACTACAATTCCAAGCATGCCCGGAGAGCCGTTGGCTGTTGGGAGTGGTAGTTATGCAACATCTGGAGGTCCACAGTTTGGAGATTACTGATCTAGATTGCCTCAGTAATACACCGACACACAAAACATTTTATGAGTAATGAAAGAATTGTAGCTTCACATCCCCTATTTGGACAAAAGGAAAGAGCAAAATTTTGTTTAATAAAGTCTCTAATAATAATGATAATCATATTTTTATATTTTATGGTAAATGCCATTGTACCAACCTATAAACTTTAAGATAATATTTATACTGTATTGAGTAAAAAAAAAAAAAGTTGTTTGGCTCTTGGTATACAGGTTAAAGGGGTACTCCAGTGGAAAACAATTTGTTTCTGATCAACTGGTGCCAGAAAGTTATACAGATTTGTAAATTACTTCTATTAAAAAATCTAAATGCTTCCAGTACTTATCAGCTGCTGTATGCTCCACAGGAAGCAGAGTTGCTCTATTCTGTCTGACCACAGGGCTCTCTACCTACACCTCTGTCCATGTTAGGAACTGTCAGGAGAAGGAGATGTTTGCGATGGGGATTTGCTCCTACTCTGGACAGTTCCTGACATGGACAGAGGTGTCAGCAGAGAGCACTGTGGTCATACTGGAACGAACTACACAACTTCCTCTGGAACAAACAGCAGCTGATAAATACTGGAAGGATTAAGATTTTTTTAACAGACGTAATTTACAAATCTGTTTATCTTTCTGTCACCAGTTGATTTGAAAAAAAAAAAAGTTTTTTCCTCCAGAGTACCCCTTTAAGGCTCTTGGTGTATAACACCCATATTTTCCTCTTTTTTATATAGGGAACAAAAATTAGGGGGCAGTCTAGAACAGTGGTCCCTAAACACAGTCCTCAAGACCAACAACATTCGAAGGGAAAAATACTATAGGTGGCCTGTTGGTGGCCTTGAGGACTGTGTTAGGGACTTCTGGTCTAGAACAATACTCACCATCTTCCTCCAGGACGTAGATTCTTTCAGTCAATGTGTCCCAGGAACTGACCAACTGCTGATCACCTATAAGTATGAATGGAGAAAACGAAATGTAATTCCAACATGAAATAGTTTACAAATCCCTAGTCTACTGTCAATAGTATTCAGCTCAAGCTAGGTTCACACCTGCTTTGCATTTTCCATTGATCTGTTATTGGAGCAGAATGGTAGGTCACACACAGCGCATCCGCAGCGTATTTGATGCTGCGGATGTGCCGGCGTTAGTCACAGAGCTATGGCAGAGCGAGAACCCTGTAGCTTTGCGTCCACTCGTAGCTGCGTATTTCCCGCCGGCAGTCACCATCTGACAAGCAGAGCTAACCGCCCTCGGCAGGGAGCTTGCTCTGCTGTAGTTCCGGGACTGACGGCAGCGCATCCGCAACATGAAATATGCTGTGGATGTGCTGTGTGTGACCCTACCCGAACAATGGGGGGGAAATAAGCGCCAGTGGATCTGTTACACACCAGATTTGTTTCCAGCATGGTTTCTAGCATTTTAGCTATTTTGTCTGTAATTGTTGACAAAACCTGTTATAAAGGCAGCCGGTGGAGCCTGCAACAAAAGTGTGAACCCAGCCTTAAAGGATACCTTTGGGATATACAACTTATCCCCTATCCTAAGGATAAGGGATAAGTGTTAGATCACGGGGGGGTCCGACCGCTGGGGCCCCCCCGCAATCTCCCAAACGGAGCCCCAGCTCCCTGCATGTAACAAGCATTCTCGACCACCACCGGAAGCGGCGTCTGACACGCCCCCTCCATGCAGTTCTATGACAGAGCCGGAGTGCTGCTTTCGGAAATCTCTGGCTTTGCCATAGAACTGCATGGAGGGGCGTGTCGGCCGCAGCTTCGTGCTGTGGTCGAAAACGCTAATTTCATGCAGGGGGCTGGGGCTCCATTCAGGAGATTGCGGGGGGCCCCAACAGATGGACCCCCTGCAATCTAACATTTATCCCCTATCCTTAGAATAGGAGAAAAGGTGAACATCCCAGAGGTATCCTTTAAAGCGTACTCGTCAGATCCAACAACAAAAAAATGGCCTCACTGTGCAGGTCTCCGCCCCCTCTCTCAGTATGCTGTCTGCTCACATCTCCCTTAGCATTAGCAAAACTACAACTCCCAGCTTGTCCTCACTGACAGTAGCCGGACACAAGATGACAGTGGGAGGATTTTTCCTCCAGCTCTGAGCCCAGCGCTCACAGCTGTCAATCAAGGAAGTGTGTCCATGACATAGGTGATGATGCATGGACACAGCAGGACTAGTATGTGTCCAAGCAGACGGGGGGGGGGGGGGGGGGGGGTGAGGGCAGTTGTTTGACTGGCTTTTTAAATATGAAATACTGAACATATTCTAATGAAAGCAATTGCAAAACCTATTGGTTATTCATGTTTTACAATATATCAAAAGTTTTCGTATCTGACAGTGCCCATTTAAGGGGGTGCTCCCGCCGCTGGGGACCCTCGAGATCTTGGTGCAGCCCCCGGCATTCTGTGGCGGGCACTGCCTCTGAGACGGGGACGTGACATCACAGCCACACCCCCTAGTGGGGAGGGGGTCGTGGCGTGACGTCACCTGGGAGTGTGGCCGTGACGTCACGTCCCCGTCTCGGAGGCAGCGCCCGCCACAGAATGATGGGGGCTGCACCAAGATCACGGGGTCCCCAGTGGCGGGACCCCTGCAATCATACATCTTATCCCCTATCCAAAGGATAAGATGTATGTATGTATATATATATATATATATATATTTTTTTTTTTTTTTTTTTGGTACTGACCCCACCCTGTTCCTAAAATATATCCCCTATATACCGACATCATGCTCATCCCCTTATATATGATCCCTTTATATGTGATATTACAAGGGCTCAGGAACCAATTACCAGTTTTCCATTGAGTTATGGACTCAACATACAATAGTCCTCGTGGAACCGATTTTATACCGTATGCTGAGGGACCACTGCAATCATCAGTCATCCATATATATACATTCTCAACATACTGGCCTATTTGACTCACCAATATCTGTGGTGGAGGCATCTCCAGGAATGGACACGGCTGTGGTCCTCTCACTGAGGTATGGCAGACGGGGGGACGTTTTTATTCCATCTGTGATGTTTCTGGATGTTGCTGTTAAAATATAAAAACACAAAAAAAGTTTTAATCCAATGATCTGGAAAGATTACAGGGTTTCTGCAGTCACAATCAAATGAAGACCCCCTATGAAGTGAATATTGTAGATATTCAGATTTCTGATGACTTTACATCTCAAGGCCTTGATTCATTAAAGGAGTGCTCCGCTGCTCAGCGTTTGGAACAAACTGTTCCGAACGCTGGAGCCAGCATCCGGAGCTCAATATGTCATAGCCCCGCCCCCTCATGATATCACGCCCCGCCCCCTCAATGCAAGTTTATGGGAGGGGGCGTCACACCCCCTCCCATAGACTTGCATTGAGGGGGCAGGGCTATGATGTCACGAGCTCCTGGCACCGGCTCCAGCATTCGGAGCAGTTTGTTCCAAACACTGAGCAGCGGAGTACCCCTTTAAAGGGGTACTCCGGTGGAAAACTTTTTTTTTTTTTTAATCAACTGGTGCCAGAAAGTTAAACAGATTGGTAAATTACTTCTATTAAAAAAAAATCTTAATCCTTCCCGTACTTATTAGCTGCTGAATACTACAGAGGAAATTCTTTTCTTTTTGGAAAACAGAGCTGTCTGCTGACATCATGACCACAGTGCTCTCTGCTGACATCTCTGTCCATTTTAAGAACTGTCCAGAGTAGGAGAAAATCCCCATAGCAAACATGCTGCTCTGGACAGTTCCTAAAATGGACAGAGATGTCAGCAGAGAGCACTGTGGTCATGATGTCAGCAGAGAACACTGTATTCCAAAAAGAAAATAATTTGCTCTGTAGTATTCAGCAGCTGATATGTACTGGAAGGATTAATATTTTTTAATAGAAATAATTTACAAATCTGTTTAACTTTCTGGCACCAGTTGATAAAAAAAAAAGTTTTTCACTGGAGTACCCCTTTAAGGCCTTATTCACATGGCAGAATTATCCAGGATTATAAGAACAGAGCTGATTTCTTCCATAAACAGCGCCACCCCTGTCCTCACGGTGTGTGTAGTATTGCAGCTCAGTTCCATTTAAAGGGGTTATCCAGGAAAAAACTTTTTTTTATATATCAACTGGCTCCCGAACGTTAAACAGATTTGTAAATTGCTTCTATTAAAAAATCTTAATCCTTTCAGTACTTATGAGCTGATGAAGTTGAGTTGTTCTTTTCTGTCTAAGTGCTTTCTGATGACACCTGTCTCGGGAACCGCCCAGTTTAGAAGCAAATCCGCATAGCAAACCTCTTCTACTCTGTGCAGTTCCCGAGACAAGCAGAGATGTCAGCAGAGAGCACTGTTGCCAGACAGAAAACAACAACTCAACTTCAGCAGCTGATAATTATTGAAAGGATTAAGATTTTTTTTAATCGAAGTAATTTACAAATCTGTTTAACTTTCTGGAGCCAGTTGATATAAAGAAAAAGTTATTTCCTGGAATACCCCTTTAAGCGAATGAAGCAAAGTTGTAATACCACACACAATCTGAGGACAGGTGTGGTGCTGTTTTTGAAAGAAATAAGCTCTGCTTTTCTATTCATTGATAACTCCTTTAAAGACGCCAGCCATGGGCCTAGTGAAGGCCTCTAAGCCTGCCATCATAGTACTTCTGGTACACCCTGACATATTGTACAAGAGATTGCTTGTTCAAGACCCCAAAGTGAAGAAAATAAAAACAGTAAAATACAGATTTTAAAAATATTTAAAAAGATAATGAAATAACAAAGTTAATCTATTTGTCATCTAAAAGAAAGAAAAAACAATGCATAACTTTTTTTTGTTTTGTTATATTATGTACCCCAAAATAGGAAATTGGCATACCCACAGAATAAATTGTAACTGAAACAGCCCTCATACAGGGCTGACAGAAAAATAACAAAGTTATTGTGGGGATATAAAGATTGGCTGATGACAAAAAAAACATTTCATTGGAAAGGAATTAAGGACAGAGTTTGAAGTACTCCGGTGGATGGAAATTTTTATTTTATTTTTTTACAGAGGAAATTTTTTTTTCTTTTTGAAACACAGAGCTCTCTGCTGACATCACGAGCACAGTGCACTCTGCTGACATCTCTGTCCATTTTTAGGAACTGTCCGGAGCAGCATATGTTTTCTATGGGGATTTTCTCCTACTCTGTACAGTTCCTAAAATGGACAGAGGTGTCAGCAGAGAGCACTGTGCTCATGATGTCAGCAGAGAGCTCTGTGTTCCAAAAAGAAAATAATTCCCTCTGTAGTATTCAGCAGCTATTAAGTACTGGAAGGATTAAGATTTTTTTAATAGAAGTAATTTACAAATCTGTTTAACTTTCTGGCACCAGTTGAGTTTTCCACCGGAGTACCCCTTTAAGTACTTACCTGCCAGACAGTAATGGACATGCTTAGGAAGGATCCGCGTTTGTCTTGGGGCTAAATGGCTGCATTGTGAGATTACCATAACGCTGCAGCTTCTTTATGTGAAATGGCTATTTCCTGTTGGAGTTCCTTCCTCCAACTACAAGTCCCAGGATCCCTTTTTAGTGTGAGGTCACTTTTCTCCCTCCCACACATCAGTCACCCCACACATTGCAGCACAGCTGAGCTACTGTCCATGCTGTGCTGGGCTTAAACTACAATTCCCTGCAGCCCTGTGGAGAAGAATCTCCCTCCCACCCAGCGGTCGCTACACCCATTGAAGCAGACAGGCTCCCTCTGATCACCTGACTAGTGATGTATTGTCTCAGGCCACACTAAAACCTGAGACGACACGCATTTTGTATGTGCTAAAAATAAACATCGGGACAAAGATCACATAAAAATTGCGAGACCACCATCAAAGACAGGTTTGTATAACCACAGCGCCAGGGTACTGCTACCTCAGCTCCTACTGAAGTGAATAGCAGTTGAGGCTGCAGTTATGTTGTGTGGCCACTATATGGAGTATGGAGCCAACTGCATCCAGCTCTGTGCTTATTGTAGAGAAGATGCTGAACAGCTGATCCAGCATCCTACCAACCTGTTTTCCTGGAAAACCTTAAAGGGGTACTCCGGCAGAAAACAATCTTTTTTTTAAATCAACTGGTGCCAGAAAGTGAAACAGATTTGTAAATTACTTTTTATTAAAAAAATCTTAATCCTTGCAGTACTTATCAGCTGCTGTATGCTCCACAGGAAGTTATTTTCTTTTTTGAATTTCTTTCCTGTCTGATCACAGTGCTCTCTGCTGCCCCCACTGGCCGTGTCAGGAACTGTCCAGAGCAGGAGCAAATCCCTATAGCAAACCTATCCTCCTCTGGACAGTTCCTAACATGGGCAGAGGTGTCAGCAGAGAGCACTGTGGTCAGATTCAAATTCAAATTAAAAAAGAAAATAACTTCCTATGGAGCATACAGCAGCTGATACGTACTGGAAGGATTAAGATTTTTAAATAAAAATAGTTTACAGATCTGGTTAGCTTTCTGGCACCAGTTGATTTAAAAAAAAAAAAAAATTGTACCCGTCTTACAAAAACACTATGGTGGTGAACAGATTAATATAATGTAATTAAGTGCCCCCCCTAATAATACCCCTTTCCTCTCACTTTCATAAGATACAGTTGTTGCTTCTTCTAGATGTTTTTTGGTACTTTCTACCAGGTGAGATGTCGGGGTGACGCTCCTTACAGTCTGACCATCTCCACAAATCGGTGAATCCAGCAGCGTTTTCCATTTGCTGAATTTATCCATCGCACTTGACATGAAGACTTTTTTGGTCCCTTGCTTGGCAGTCAAATGTAAGTTTTGGGCATAGAGCATCAGGGAGCCCCTCTGGTCACATGTCCAGGCCTGGTTCTTACTTCCCTCACAAGATTCCGTCTTCAGGGTATGAAGGTTGTGGGATTTCATCACTGTCAGGCACTTCTTACTGACGACGTTGACGATGGAGTTGGTGCCCACGTCCCAGGCCCAGTACTGGTGATGGGAGTTAACTTTACACTTGGCCAGCGAGACCCTGCCGGTGTCATCAGCCGCGTGGATACACTTGTCTAACTGGGTGTTTCTGATCATGAAGTTCTGACCCTGCGTGACTGTGGAGAAAAATAAATATATATAAGACTTTTGTGAGAAAACATATCCAATATATACTTCAATCTATATATACAGCAGGAAGTGAAATAAGTATTGAACACGTCACCGTTTTTCTCACTAAATGGAATACCAAAGGTGCTCTTTACATAAAATATTTACCAGATGTTGGTAACAACCCAAGTAATCTATACATACAAAGAAATCAAAACAAATAAGATCGGGAATTAATTTATGTGAAATGATACAGGGAAAACGTATTGCACACACTTCCTGACATTTATATAATACTTTGTACAGAAGAATTTGTTGGTGATGACAGCTTCAAGTAACCTCCTGTATGGAGGAACTAGTTGTATACATTGTTCTGGGGGGATTTTGGCCCATTCTTCCACATAGTCTTCAGATCATGAAGGTTCTGCGGGCCTCTTCTATGAATCATGATCTTCAGTTCTTTCTATAGATTTCCAATGAGATCGGCTAGGCCATTCTGCAGCTTTTTTTTCTTTCTTTAATACCATTTGAGAGTCTCCTTGGTTGTGTGTTTGGGATTATTGTCCTCTCGAAATGTCCGCCCTTGTGCCACCTTCTTCATCCTGGTAGACGGCAGCAGATTTTTTCTTAGTAAATTTGCCCATTCATTCTTCCTTCAATGGTGGGAAGTTTGCCAGAACTATTTGCTGAAAAGCCGTCGCACACCATCATGTTCACACCTCAAACTTCAATGTTGGTGATGTGCGGGACCATTGTTTCTCCAAATATAGTGTACAGTGATCCCTCAACTTACAATGGCCTCAACATACAATAGTTTCAGCATATAATGGACTTTTCTGGACCATTGTTATTGAAACCAGGCTCAACATACAATGCTACGGAAAGTCCAGATCTGTGAAACGTGTCACAACTGGAGGGACTGACCAATCAGAATGGACATTTTACTGGTAAATCACCTCTATTACTGAAGTACATGCACTGAATGGCCCTGTAGCGCGCCCTACAGTACAGGGAGGAACTACAAGTTCTGTACTACTCCTTACCTGTGCCAGGGTTAGCTGCTCCTTTGGACACCAAGTAAGGGCAGCTCCATTTGGGACACTGTGTGTACTGTATAGGACCCTGAAGAAGCTCCTGTCTTCTACATAAACTATTGTTTCCCAACCAGGGTGCCTCCAGCTGTTGCAAAACTACAACTCCCAGCATGCCCGGACAGCCAACGGCTGTCCGGGCATGCTGGGAGTTGTAGTTTTGCAACAGCTGGAGGCACCCTGGTTGGGAAACACTGACATAGACAGTGATTTACAGCTCCCAGCAGATCTTTCTTACTTTTATATGTGCGGATTTGCTTTATCTATATTAGTTATCTACCTATTTTTCTTTAATTCTCACTTTTTCCTATTTTTGGATGACATTTTGGTGGCTTCAGAACCAATTACCAGGTTTCCATAGAGTTCTGGTCTCAACATACAATGGTTTCAACATACAATGGCTGTCCTGGAACCAATTAATATTGTAACTTGAGGGACTACTGTATATTATGGCACCAAACAGTTCTCTCACCTGACCGCACTATATTCTCCCAGTATTTCATTGGCCTTTCTAAATGTTGTGCTTCACCATGCTTTTTCTTCAGCAATGGCGTCATGTGTGGTGATCGTGCATACAGGCCATGGCGGCAGAGTGCAATACTTACTGTTTTCTAGTGTTGCTCGCGAATATTCGCAATTTAAATTTTATTCGCTGATATCGCATATTCGCAAATTCGTGAATATTCGAGAATTCGCGAATATTCGCAAATATAGCACTATATATTCGAAATTACGAATATTCGCTTTTTTTTTTTTCACAGTACACATCACAGTGATCATCCCTCTCTGCTTCCAGCTTGTGTGGTCTAAAGAAGGCTCTAATACTACTGTGTGAGACCGCCGGGCGAATTTTCGCGAATATTGATCCCTCCCTTCTGCTGCTTCTATCAAGTTACACTGGTATACTTGCTATAAAGTGCATCAATTTTCACACATGCGAATTTTCGCATATGAGAATATTGCGAATATGCGAATTTAGCGAATATATGACGAATATTCGTCCATATATTAGCGAAATATCGCGAATTCGAATATGGCCTATGCCGCTCAACACTATTGTTTTCTTTGAAACAACAGTACCTTCCAGGTCTTTTTGAAGCTCTCCCCAAGTGTCCTTGGCTATTGGACAATTCTGATTACTCTTTTCTCCTCTGTCAGAAATCTTGCGTTGAGGCAAATTTATTCCGTATTATGGCCCCAGAAGAGCTCACTGGAACATTCAGAAGCCTAGAAATACGGCTGTAACCAACGCCATGGTTATGTTTTACAACAAATAGGTTGTGACAGCTCTTTGCTTTTGCCCATCATGAGATGTGTCTTGTGTGACTCCTTGGCAATGAGACCTTTTTGTAGCCATCCGTTGGGACTGCACCGGCTGATATTAATTTTCACTGACAAGGGGCTAGATTGCTTTTTAATTACTGATAGTTTTTAGCTATTGTCTCTGCTTTCCATGCCTTTTTTCATGCAAGTCAATGGGGTTTCCAGTACTTTACTCCACAAGTTCCGCTCTGCATCCCCTGGTGAGTGTGTCGGATCAGCTTGCAAGCCACATCCCTCCCACAAACCATGACCTCATATCCTGAGGACAGGATATGAGGTTGAGATATGAGGTCAGGATATGATTATGAGATATGAGGATGGGATATGAGAAAGGTATATAAGGGCCGGGATATGAAGATGGGATATTAGGTCAGGATATGATTATGAGAAAATTGTATTCCTATAGTATTTTGATACTTACTTCACATGCACCGCAATGAGGACGGAATGTGAAGACAGGATATGAGGAATATAAGGACAGGATATGATTATGAGATATAAGGATGGGATAGGATTATGAGATAAGGATGGGATAGGATTATGAGATATAAGGACAGGATATGATTATGAGATATAAGGATGGGATAGGATTGTGAGATATAAGGACAGGATATGATTATGAGATATAAGGATAGGATAGGATTATGAGATAAGGACAGGATATGATTATGAGATATAAGGATGGGATAGGATTATGAGATATAAGGATGGGATAGGATTATGAGATATAAGGACAGGATATGATTATGAGATATAAGGACAGGATAAGATTATGAGATATAAGGACAGGATAAGATTATGAGATATAAGGACAGAATATGATTATGAGATATAAGGATGGGATAGGATTATGAGATATAAGGACAGTATATGATTGTGAGATATAAGGATGGGATAGGATTATGAGATATAAGGACGGGATAGGATTATGAGATATAAGGACAGGATATGATTATGAGATATAAGGATGGGATAGTATTAAGAGATATAAGGACAGGATATGATTATGAGATATAAGGATGGGATAGGATTATGAGATATAAGGACAGGATAGGATTATGAGATATAAGGATGGGATAGGATTATGAGATATAAGGACAGGATATGATTATGAGATATAAGGATGGGATAGGATTATGAGATATAAGGACAGGATATGATTATGAGATATAAGGATGGGATAGGATTATGAGATATAAGGACAGGATAGGATTATGAGATATAAGGATGGGATAGGATTATAAGATATAAGGACAGGATATGATTATGAGATATAAGGATGGGATAGGATTATGAGATATAAGGATGGGATAGGATTATGAGATATAAGGACAGGATATGATTATGAGATATAAGGATGGGATAGGATTATGAGATATAAGGATGGGATAGGATTATGAGATATAAGGACAGGATATGATTATGAGATATAAGGATGGGATAGGATTATGAGATATAAGGACAGTATATGAGAACAGGATATAAGGTCAGGATATGATTATGAGGTATGAGTACAGGATATGAGAACAGTATATAAGGGCAGGTATATGAGGACAAGATATAAGGAAGGAATATGAGGTTCGGATATCATTATGAGATATGAGGACAGGATATAAGAGATGTGATATGAGGACGAGATATGTGAGGTCGGGATGGGAGGATGGGATATTAGTATGAGATTTAAGGACTGAATATGAGAATGGTATATGATGACGAGATATGTAAGGTCGGGATATGAGTACGAGATATGAGGATGGAATATGAGGATGGGACAAAAAATTGTACCCCTTGTATTCCTTTGAGTATTTTGATACATTAAATAAAAGAAGAGCAATGAAGATTGGTGATTGCCCTTATTTCATTGCTTTGAATTGCACAGTTTTTATTATTTTTATGTCCTGGTGTTCATTGGTTTGATATAAGTTAAGTGGTTTAAACAAAGTTCAGAAAATGTAGATTATAGCTTTACTTCTTGTATTTTTAGAAATTATTTTTAAAAATGTGTATTTTTTTTCCCACATTATCAGCATACATTGTAAGTTATGTACACACTGCTATGGGATGTAAACACTGGGCCGCTGTAGATAAAAGTTATGAGCCCAAGGGGACGGCCATTGTCTTACACTTCACAAGAAAGGAAGAAACAGTAACATCAAGAAGAAGAAGAGGAAATACCTGCCCCTGCCTAGGTACTCAGCCCAAAATAAAGAGGAATCCAAGTCTGTGTGTGCAAACATATATATATATATATATATATATATATATATATATAATGCATATTCAATTTTCTGCTCTTTCTTCTGTGAGGCAGTTTATTCGATGGCACTTCTGGAGTGTACTGAGCACAATTGGGCACTCTTAAAGGAAATCTTTCATCAGTGTCACCTGCACTAAGCTGTCGCTACAGACAGGTAGTGCAGGTGACACTAAGGACAATGGTACTTACCTGGTCCCGTTCCGTGCTGTCATTCTCCTGCAATCCTCTTCCGTGTCTTCGGCTCTGGGCCCGATTTGGAGCATGGGCGGGGCTTAGTGACCTCTCCGCTGCTGTTCTCTCCTGGGTCCCACTGCTAGCAAACAGCAGCGGTGACGTCACTAAGCTCCGCCCATGCCCCAAGTCTGAGCTGGAGCTGAACATACCGAAGAGGATTGTCTGAGAATAACAGCACGGAACAGAAAAAGGTAAGTATGGTTGTCATCAGTGTCAAGTGCACTGTCTGTCTCTATCGACAAGCGAAACTGATGACAGATTTCTTTTAAAGGGGTACTCTGCTGCTCAGCATTTGGAACAAACTGTTCTGAACTCTGGAGCCGGCGCCGGGAGCTCGTGATGTCATAGCCCCGCCCCTCATGATGTGACCCCCCCCTCAATGCAAGTCTATGGGACAGCTGTCACGCCCCCTCCCATAGACTTGCATTGAGGGGGCGGGGTAGGACATCATGAGGGGGCGGGGCTTTGACATCACAAGCTCCCGGCGCCGGCTCCAGCGTTCGGAACAGTTTGTTCAAAACACTGAGCAGTGGAGTACCCCTTTTAATGATTAGAATAAAGAACTGTTGCAAAACTACAACTCCTAGCATGCCTGGACAGCTGTTGGACAGCCATAAAAAAAAATATATCAAAAGTTCCAATTTGCTGATTTTTTGTCATTCCATATACCAGAAATTTCTTTTTATAAAAAGAAAAAGTGATCAAAAAGTCCTATCTAAAGGAAAAATGAGCTAAAAAATGACCCTCATACATCCCTGTATACTGAAAAATAAGTGTTATAGGGATCAGAATCGGCCAATTTTAAGCATACTCCTTTTCTTAAAAAGCTATAATTTTAAGTCGTAAAATCTATATAAATTGAGTATCGCTGTAACCATGTGGTACCTACAGAACAAAGATAACGTGTTATTATTTTTTTACTGAAAAAACACTACAAATAAACGAAACCCCCAAGAGGTGCAAATTTGCGTTGTTTTTTTTTACTGCACCCCACATATAATTTTTGTTTTGTTTTACTACATATTTTGGTGTAAAATGAGTGCTGTCACTACAAACAACAATTGGTCCCGCATAAATCAAGCCCTCATATGGGCCAGTAGATGGAGCTAAGAGTTATGGCTATTAAAAGGGGTGTTTTAAGGGGTTAATGAAGTGATTTTTTTTTTTTTTGCCAGAACTGTTAATATAAAGTATGAACGCAGCCTAAATTTTATCCCATTTCTGAATTTCTTACCATATAAAAAAACACTTCTAGAGGTTCATTACTTGTAGCTGGGAACACCATGTGATTTGATTTGTTTGATATTTCACCACTAGATGGCAGAACTAACTGAAGACTCAGTATGGTAATATGTTGTTGATACAGCCAGTTTAGTACTTATATTTTTTTTTAGTACCGGTCATGATCTTGTTAAATTTTAAAATCCTTCCAGTTCACTGCCCCATCATGATAAACCACCCCCTGCCTTTATTTTTATTATTTTTAGTTTTTTTTATCTTGATGTTGCTCTGTATTTTCTGCTCAGTCAGATTCACAGACTGGGAAGGGGCGTTACCCAGCAGTGACATAATCTGAAGTCATACAGGGGAGAACTTCCTCCCTCACTCTGCTATACACAGCCCAGAGCAGTTCAGTGTGAGATGAGCTATCATTGGCTAAGGCTGCACACACACCTTTCAGCATTTCCTGATTTTGGACTTCTGCCAGGCCAGCAGGAGTCCAAAGTCTGTTCAAGAGATGGGGGGGGGGGGGGGGGGGGGATGTGCTCTCGACATGTAGGGAGACACTGAGTGGCAGCTTTTTTAAACACAAATAAAACTTAATATTTTTTACATAAGAATTTCTTTACGAAAAGAAGCCAAACATGGTCACACAGGTGAAAGAACTCTTTTCTTAGCAGCAGGTATTAGATGCCATTAAGGCCTCAACAGAGATAACAAGATAATACAAGAACAGAACCCCAGACTCTTCAATGAGGAGGCTGCACCCAGAGAAGATTAAAAAGGGGTACTCCCGTGGAAAACTTTTTTTTTTTAAATCAACTGGCGCCAGAAAATTAAACAGATTTGTAAATTACTTCTATTAAAAAATCTTAATCCTTCCAGTACTTTTTATGGTCTGCATACTACAGAGGAAATGCTTTTCTTTTTGGATTTCTCTTCTCTCACAACCACAGTGCTCTCTGCTGACCTCTGCTGTCCATTTTACGAACTGTCCAGAGCAGCATATATTTGCTATGGAGATTTTCTCCTGCTGTGGACAGTTCTTAAAATGGACAGCAGATGTCAGCAGAGAGCACTGTGGTTGTGAGAGAAGAGAAATCCAAAAAGAAAAGCATTTCCTCTGTAGTATACAGACCCTAAAAAGTACTGGAAGGATTAAGATTTATTAATAGAAGTAATTTACAAATCTGTTTAATTTTCTGGCACCAGTTGATTTAAAAAAAATGTTTTCCACGGGAGTACCCCTTTAAGAGAAGTCAAGCAATGATTATTTCTGAGCCACCGAGCGCAGACAGAGAAGCTTTTAAATAGATGCCCGGACAAGAACTCTAAGTACATTAACATACGGATCCTCAACATTATTCATCCCATAGAATTCCTGCTACTATCCCTGGTTATACAGTTGATGACATGAAAAAGTCTCCACACCTCTGATAAAATGGCAGGTTTTTGTGATGTTACAGAATGAGACAAAGATCAATCATGTCAGAACTTTTTAGTTTGAGGTTGTGAACACTTTTGCAATATAGTAGTTATATTGTTGTACATAGGGGCAGTATTATACAGTGGGGATCAAAAGTTTGGGCACCCTAGGAAGAAATTTGTATTAATGTGCATAAAGAAGCCAAGGAAAGATGGAAAAATCTCCAAAAGGCATCAAATTACAGATTAGACATTCTTATAATATGTCAACAAAAGTTAGATTTTATTTCCATCATTTACACTTTCAAAATAACAGAAAACAAAAAAATGGCGTCTGCAAAAGTTTGGGCACCCTGCAGAGTTAATGTCACGATGCCGGCTGGCAGGTAGTGGATCCTCTGTGCCAGAGAGGGATTGGCGTGGACCGTGCTAGTGGACCGGTTCTAAGCCACTACTGGTTTTCACCAGAGCCCGCCGCAAAGCGGGATGGTCTTGCTGCGGCGGTAGTGACCAGGTCGTATCCACTAGCAACGGCTCACCTCTCTGGCTGCTGAAGATAGGCGCGGTACAAGGGAGTAGGCAAAAGCAAGGTCGGACGTAGCAGAAGGTCGGGGCAGGCAGCAAGGATCGTAGTCAGGGGCAACGGCAGAAGGTCTGGAAACACAGGCAAGGAACACACAAGGAACGCTTTCACTGGCACTAAGGCAACAAGATCCGGCAAGGGAGTGCAGGGGAAGTGAGGTGATATAGGGAAGTGCACAGGTGAACACACTAATTGGGACCACTGCGCCAATCAGCGGCGCAGTGGCCCTTTAAATCGCAGAGACCCGGCGCGCGCGCGCCCTAGGGAGCGGGGCCGCGCGCGCCGGGACAGAACAGACGGAGAGCGAGTCAGGTAGGGGAGCCGGGGTGCGCATCGCGAGCGGGCGCTACCCGCATCGCGAATCGCATCCCGGCTGGCAGCGGAATCGCAGCGCCCCGGGTCAGAGGACGTGACCGGAGCGCTGCCGCGGGGAGAGTGAAGCGAGCGCTCCGGGGAGGAGCGGGGACCCGGAGCGCTCGGCGTAACAGTACCCCCCCCCCTTGGGTCTCCCCCTCTTCTTAGAGCCTGAGAACCTGAGGAGCAGACTTTTGTCTAGGATGTTGTCCTCAGGTTCCCAGGATCTCTCTTCAGGACCACAACCCTCCCAGTCCACTAAAAAAAAATTTTTCCCTCTGACCTTTTTGGCAGCTAAAATTTCTTTGACCGAGAAGATGTCCGAGGAGCCAGAAACAGGAGTGGGAGGAACAGATTTGGGAGAAAAACGGTTGAGGATGAGTGGTTTGAGAAGAGAGACGTGAAAGGCATTAGGGATACGAAGAGAGGGAGGAAGAAGAAGTTTATAAGAGACAGGATTAATTTGACACAAAATTTTGAAAGGACCAAGATAGCGTGGTCCCAACTTGTAGCTAGGGACACGGAAGCGGACATATTTAGCGGAGAGCCATACCTTGTCTCCAGGGGAAAAAACGGGGGGAGCTCTTCTTTTCTTATCCGCGAACTTCTTCATGCGTGATGAAGCCTGTAAGAGAGAATTTTGGGTCTCTCTCCATATGATGGAAAGGTCACGAGAAATTTCATCCACAGCGGGCAGACCAGAGGGCAAGGGAGTAGGGAGGGGGGGAAGAGGGTGACGGCCGTACACCACGAAAAATGGGGATTTGGAGGAAGACTCAGAGACCCTGAAGTTATACGAGAATTCGGCCCATGGGAGGAGATCTGCCCAGTCATCCTGGCGGGAGGAAACAAAATGTCGCAAATAATCACCCAAGATCTGGTTAATCCTTTCTACTTGTCCATTGGACTGGGGATGATATGCAGAAGAAAAATTTAATTTAATCTTGAGTTGTTTACAGAGAGCCCTCCAGAATTTAGACACGAATTGGACGCCTCTATCCGAGACAATCTGCGTAGGCAACCCGTGAAGACGAAAAATGTGTACAAAAAATTGTTTAGCCAACTGAGGCGCAGAAGGAAGACCAGGAAGAGGGATGAAATGTGCCATTTTGGAGAATCGATCAACGACCACCCAAATAACAGTGTTGCCACGGGAAGGGGGTAAATCAGTAATAAAATCCATACCAATCAGAGACCAAGGCTGTTCGGGGACAGGCAGAGGATGAAGAAAACCAGCGGGCTTCTGGCGAGGAGTCTTATCCCGGGCACAGATAGTGCAGGCTCGCACAAAGTCCACAACATCCGTCTCCAGAGTCGGCCACCAATAGAAGCGGGAGATGAGTTGCACAGATTTCTTGATACCCGCATGACCTGCGAGATGGGAGGAGTGACCCCATTTGAGGATTCCGAGGCGTTGGCGAGGAGAAACAAAGGTCTTTCCTGGAGGAGTCTGCCTGATGGAGGCAGGAGAAGTGGAGATCAGGCAGTCAGGTGGAATGATGTGTTGCGGAGAGAGTTCAACTTCTGAGGCATCCGAGGAACGAGAGAGAGCATCGGCCCTAATGTTCTTATCGGCAGGACGAAAGTGAATCTCAAAATTAAATCGGGCAAAGAACAGAGACCACCGGGCCTGGCGAGGATTCAGCCGTTGGGCAGACTGGAGGTAGGAGAGGTTCTTGTGGTCGGTGTAGATAATAACAGGAGAACTTGATCCCTCCAGCAGATGCCTCCATTCCTCAAGTGCTAATTTGATGGCTAGAAGCTCTCGATCCCCGATGGAGTAGTTCCTCTCCGCTGGAGAGAAGGTCCTAGAGAAAAAACCACAAGTGACAGCATGCCCGGAAGAATTTTTTTGTAGAAGAACAGCTCCAGCTCCCACTGAGGAGGCATCAACCTCCAATAGGAAAGGTTTGGAAGGGTCAGGTCTGGAGAGGACGGGAGCCGAAGAAAAGGCAGACTTGAGTCGTTTAAAGGCGTCTTCTGCTTGAGGAGGCCAGGACTTGGGATCAGCATTTTTTTTGGTTAAAGCCACGATAGGAGCCACAATGGTAGAAAAATGTGGAATAAATTGCCTGTAATAATTGGCGAACCCCAAAAAGCGTTGGATAGCACGGAGTCCGGAGGGGCGTGGCCAATCTAAGACGGCAGAGAGTTTGTCTGGATCCATCTGTAGTCCCTGGCCAGAGACCAAATATCCTAGAAAAGGAAGAGATTGGCATTCAAACAGACATTTCTCAATTTTGGCATAGAGTTGGTTGTCACGAAGTCTCTGAAGAACCATACGGACATGCTGGCGGTGTTCTTCTAGATTGGCAGAAAAAATTAGGATATCGTCCAGATATACAACAACACAGGAGTATAACAGATCACGAAAAATTTCATTGACAAAGTCTTGGAAGACGGCAGGGGCGTTGCACAGTCCAAAGGGCATGACCAGATACTCAAAGTGTCCATCTCTGGTGTTAAATGCCGTTTTCCACTCGTCCCCCTCTCTGATGCGGATGAGGTTATAGGCGCCTCTTAAGTCCAATTTAGTGAAGATGTGGGCACCTTGGAGGCGATCAAAGAGTTCAGAGATGAGGGGTAAGGGGTAGCGGTTCTTAACCGTGATTTTATTAAGACCGCGGTAGTCAATGCAAGGACGTAGGGAGCCATCTTTTTTGGACACAAAGAAAAATCCGGCTCCGGCAGGAGAGGAGGATTTACGGATAAAGCCCTTTTTTAGATTCTCCTGGACGTATTCGGACATGGCAAGAGTCTCTGGGGCAGAGAGAGGATAAATTCTGCCCCGGGGTGGAGTAGTGCCCGGGAGGAGATCGATAGGGCAATCATAAGGCCTGTGAGGAGGTAGAGTCTCAGCTTGTTTTTTGCAGAAAACATCCGCGAAGTCCATATAGGCCTTAGGGAGACCGGTTACTGGAGGAACCACAGAGTTACGGCAAGGGTTACTGGGAACCGGTTTTAGACAGTTCTTGGAACAAGAGGACCCCCAACTCTTGATCTCCCCAGTGGACCAATCCAGGGTAGGGGAATGAAGTTGAAGCCAGGGAAGTCCAAGGAGAATTTCCGAGGTGCAATTGGGGAGGACCAAAAGTTCAATCCTCTCATGATGAGATCCGATGCTCATAAGAAGGGGCTCCGTGCGGAAACGTATGGTACAGTCCAATCTTTCATTATTTACACAATTGATGTAGAGGGGTCTGGCGAGACTGGTCACCGGGATGTTGAACCTGTTGACGAGAGAGGCCAAAATAAAATTTCCTGCAGATCCTGAGTCCAAGAAGGCCACTGTAGAGAAGGAGAAGGCAGAGGCAGACATCCGCACAGGCACAGTAAGACGTGGAGAAGCAGAGTAGACATCAAGGACTGTCTCACCTTTGTGCGGAGTCAGCGTACGTCTTTCCAGGCGGGGAGGACGGATAGGACAATCTCTTAGGAAGTGTTCGGTACTAGCACAGTACAGGCAGAGGTTCTCCATACGGCGTCGTGTCCTCTCTTGAGGTGTCAGGCGAGACCGGTCGACCTGCATAGCCTCCACGGCGGGAGGCACAGGAACAGATTGCAGGGGACCAGAGGAGAGAGGAGCCGAGGAGAAGAAACGCCTCGTGCGAACAGAGTCCATATCTTGGCGGAGTTCCTGACGCCTTTCGGAAAAACGCATGTCAATGCGAGTGGCTAGGTGAATAAGTTCATGTAGATTAGCAGGAATTTCTCGTGCGGCCAGAACATCTTTAATGTTGCTGGATAGGCCTTTTTTGAAGGTCGCGCAGAGGGCCTCATTATTCCAGGACAATTCTGAAGCAAGAGTACGGAATTGTACGGCATACTCGCCAACGGAAGAATTACCCTGGACCAGGTTCAACAGGGCAGTCTCAGCAGAAGAGGCTCGGGCAGGTTCCTCAAAGACACTTCGGAATTCCGAGAAGAAGGAGTGTACAGAGGCAGTGACGGGGTCATTGCGGTCCCAGAGCGGTGTGGCCCATGACAGGGCTTTTCCGGACAGAAGGCTGACTACGAAAGCCACCTTAGACCTTTCAGTGGGAAACAGGTCCGACATCATCTCCAGATGCAGGGAACATTGGGAAAGAAAGCCACGGCAAAACTTAGAGTCCCCATCAAATTTATCCGGCAAGGATAAGCGTATCCCAGGAGCGGCCACTCGCTGCGGAGGAGGTGCAGGAGCTGGCGGAGGAGATGACTGCTGAAGCTGTGGTAGTAACTGTTGTAGCATAACGGTCAGTTGAGACAGCTGTTGGCCTTGTTGCGCTATCTGTTGTGACTGCTGGGCGACCACCGTGGTGAGGTCAGCGACAACTGGCAGAGGAACTTCAGCGGGATCCATGGCCGGATCTACTGTCACGATGCCGGCTGGCAGGTAGTGGATCCTCTGTGCCAGAGAGGGATTGGCGTGGACCGTGCTAGTGGACCGGTTCTAAGCCACTACTGGTTTTCACCAGAGCCCGCCGCAAAGCGGGATGGTCTTGCTGCGGCGGTAGTGACCAGGTCGTATCCACTAGCAACGGCTCACCTCTCTGGCTGCTGAAGATAGGCGCGGTACAAGGGAGTAGGCAAAAGCAAGGTCGGACGTAGCAGAAGGTCGGGGCAGGCAGCAAGGATCGTAGTCAGGGGCAACGGCAGAAGGTCTGGAAACACAGGCAAGGAACACACAAGGAACGCTTTCACTGGCACTAAGGCAACAAGATCCGGCAAGGGAGTGCAGGGGAAGTGAGGTGATATAGGGAAGTGCACAGGTGAACACACTAATTGGGACCACTGCGCCAATCAGCGGCGCAGTGGCCCTTTAAATCGCAGAGACCCGGCGCGCGCGCGCCCTAGGGAGCGGGGCCGCGCGCGCCGGGACAGAACAGACGGAGAGCGAGTCAGGTAGGGGAGCCGGGGTGCGCATCGCGAGCGGGCGCTACCCGCATCGCGAATCGCATCCCGGCTGGCAGCGGAATCGCAGCGCCCCGGGTCAGAGGACGTGACCGGAGCGCTGCCGCGGGGAGAGTGAAGCGAGCGCTCCGGGGAGGAGCGGGGACCCGGAGCGCTCGGCGTAACAGTTAATATCTTGTACTGCTCCCTTTGGCAAGTATCACAGCTTGTAAACGCTTTTTGTAGCCAGCAAAGAGTCACTTCAATTCTTGTTTGAGGTATCTTTGCCCATTCTTCCTTACAAAAGTCTTCCAGTTCTTTGAGATTTCTGGGCTGTCTGTCCGCACTGCTCTTCTAAGGTCTATCCATAGATTTTCAATTATGTTGAGGTCAGGAGATTGTGAAGGCCATAGCAAAACCTTCAGTTTACGCCTCTTGATGTAATCCCCCGTGGATTTCGAGGTGTGTTTATCCATTATCCATTTGTAGAAGCCTTTAACCCCTTAAGGACCAGGCCATTTTACACCTTAGGACAAGAGCATTTTTTGCACATCTGACCACTGTCACTTTAAACATTAATAACTCTGGAATGCTTTTAGTTATCATTCTGATTCTGAGATTGTTTTTTCGTGACATATTCTACTTTAACATGGTGGAAAATTTTTATGGTAACTTGCATCCTTTCTTGGTGAAAAATCCAAAAATTTGATGAAAAAATTGAAAATTTTGCATTTTTCTAACTTTGAAGCTCTCTGCTTGTAAGGAAAATGGATATTCCAAATAAATTTTTTTTTATTCACATATACAATATGTCCACTTTATGTTTGCATCATAAAATTGACAAGTTTTTACTTTTGGAAGGCACCAGAGGGCTTCAAAGTAGTGTTGCTCGCGAATATTCGCAATGCGAATTTTATTTGCGAATATCGCATATTCGCGAATTCGCGAATATTCGCGAATATAGCACTATATATTCGTAATTACGAATATTCGTTATTTTTTTTTTTTCACAGTAAACATCACAGTGATCATCCCTCTCTGCTTCCAGTTTGTGTGGTGTAAAGAAGACTCTAATACTACTGTGCGAATTTTCGCATATGTGAATTTTCATTTATGCTAATTTTGTATATGCTAATTTTCGCATATGTTAATTTTCGCATTCGCGAATTTTCGCTTATGCGAAAATAAAATGCAAATATTACGAATATGCGAATATTCGCGAATATATGACGAATATTCGTCCATATATTCGCGAATATTCGCGAATTCGAATATGGCCTATGCCGCTCAACACTACATCAAAGTTCAGCAGCAATTTTCCAATTTTTCACAAAATTTTCTTAACTCACTATTTTTCAGGGACCAGTTCAGGTTTGAAGTGGATTTGAAGGGTCTTCATATTAGAAATACCCCATAAAGGACCCCATTATAAAAACTGCACCCCCAAAGTATTCAAAATGACATTCAGTCAGCATTTTAACCCTTTAGGTGTTTCGCAGGAATAGCAGCAAAGTGAAGGAGAATATTCACAATCTTCCTTTTTTACACTCGCATGTTCTTGTAGACCCAATTTTTTTATTTTTACAAGGGGAAAAAGGAGAAAATGTATACTTATATTTGTAGCCCAATTTCTCTCGAGTAAGCACATACCTCATATGTCTATGTAAAGTGTTCGGCGGGCGCAGTAGAGGGCTCAGAAGCGAAGGAGCGACAAGGGGATTTTGGAGAGTACGTTTTTCTGAAATGGTTTTTGGGGGGCATGTTGTATTTAGGAAGCCCCTATGGTGCAGGAACAGCAAAAAAAAAAAAAAAACACATGGCATACCATTTTGGAAACTAGACCCCTTGAGGAACTTAATAAGGGATTAAGTGAGCCTTAATACCCCACAGGTGTTTCACGACTTTTGCAAATGTAAAAAAAAAAAAAAATTTTGACTAAAATGTGTGTTTCCCCCCAAATTTCACATTTTTGCAAGGGTTAATAGCAGAAAATACCCCCCAAAATTTGTAACTCCATCTCTTCTGAGTATGGAGGTACCCCATAAGTTGACCTGAAGTGCACTACGGGCTAACTACAATGCTCAGAAGAGAAGGAGTCATATTTGGCTTTTTGAGAGCAAATTTTGGTCGGGGGCATGTCGCATTTAGGAAGCCCCTATGGTGCCAGAACAGCAAAAAAAAAAAAAAAACACATGGCATACCATTTTGGAAACTAGACCCCTTGAGGTACGTAACAAGGAATAAAGTGAGCCTTAATACCCCACAGGGGTTTCACAACTTTTGCATATGTAAAAAAAAAAAAATGTTCACTAAAATGTGTGTTTCCCCCCAAATTTCAAATTTTTGCAAGGGTTAATAGCAGAAAATACCCCCCAAAATTTGTAACCCCATTTCTTCTGAGTGTGGAAATACCCCATGTGTGGACGTCATGTGCCCTGCGATCGAACTACAATGCTCAAAAGAGGAGGAGCGCCATTGAGCTTTTGAAGAGTGAATTTGTTTGGAATGGTAGTCAGGGGCCATGTGCGTTTACAAAGCCCCCCGTGGTGCCAGAACAGTGGACCCCCCCACAAGTGACCCCATTTTGGAAACTACACCCCTCACAGAATTTAATAAGGGGTGCAGTGAGTATTTACACCCCACTGGCATTTGACAGATCTTTGGAACAGTGGGCTGAGCAAATGAAAAATTTTATTTTTCATTTTCACGGACCACTGTTCCAAAAATCTGTCAGACACCTGTGGGGTGTAAATGCTCACTGTACCCCTTATTCCATTACGTGAGGGGTGTAGTTTCCAAAATGGGGTCACATGTTGGGGGGTCCATTGTTCTGGCACTATGGGGGCTTTGTAAACACACATGGCCTTCAATTCCGGACACATTTTCTCTTCAAAATCCCAATGGTGCTCCTTCTGTTCTGAGCATTGTAGTTCGCCCGCCGAGCACTTTACATCCACATTTGGGGTATTTTCTTACTCAGAAGAAATGGGGTTACAAATTTTGGGGGGCTTTTTTCCTATTTTCCCTTGTGAAAATGAAAAATTTAGGGTAACACCAGCATTTTAGTGAAATTTTTTTTTTTTTTTCATTTTCCCATCCAAATTTAACGAAAATTTGTCAAACAGCTGTGGGGTGTTAATGCTCACTATACCCCTTGTTACATTCTGTGAGGGATGTAGTTTCCAAAATGGGGTCACATGTCGGTATTAATTTTTTTGCGTTTATGTCAGAACCGCTGTCAAATTAGCCACCCCTCTGCAAATCACCAATTTAGGCTTCAAATGTACATAATGCGCTCTCACTCCTGAGCCTTGTTGTGCGTCCGCAGAGCATTTTACGCCCACATATGGGGTATTTCCGTACTCAGGAGAAAATTGCGTTACAAATTTTGGGGGTCTTTTTTTCCTTTTACCTCTTGTGAAAATAAAAAGTAAAGGGCAACACCAGCATGTTAGTGTAAAAAAATTTTTTTTTTACACTAACAGGCTGGTGTAGACCCCAACTTTTCCTTTTCATAAGGGGTAAAAGGAGAAAAATTTGTAGTAATTGTAAAAATTTGTAATTTCTCCTTAGTACGGAGATACCCCATATGTGGCCCTAAACTGTTTCCTTGAAATACGACAGGGCTCCGAAGTGAGAGAGTGCCATGCACATTTGAGGACTAAATTAGGGATTGCATAGGGGTGGACATAGGGGTATTCTATGCCATTGATTCCCAAACAGGGTGCCTCCAGCTGTTGCTAAATTCCCAGCATGCCTGGAAAGTCAGTAGCTGTCCAGAAATGCTGGGAGTTGTTGTTTTGCAACAGCTGGAGGCTCCGTTTTGGAAACACTGCTGTAAAATAAGTTTTTAATTTTTATTGGGGGGGGGGGGACAGTGTAAGGGGGTATATATGTAGTGTTTTACCCTTTATTATGTGTTAGTGTAGTGTAGTGTTTTTAGGGTACATTCACACTGGCGGAGGTTTACAGTGAGTTCCCTGCTAGGAGTTTGCGCTGCGGCGAAAAATTTGCCACAGCTCATACTTGAAACAGAAAACTTACTGTAAGCCTGCCCGTGTGAATGTACCCTATACGTTCACATGGGGGGGGGGGCAAACCTCCAGCTGTTTCAAAACTACAACTCCCAGCATGTACTGACAGACCGTGCATGCTGGGAGTTGTACTTTTGCAACAGCTGGAGGCACACTGGTTGGAAAACCTTCAGTTAGGTTCTGTTATCTAACTCAATATTTTCCAACCAGTGTGCCTCCAGCTGTTGCAAAACTACAACTCCCAGCATGTACTGATCACCGAAGGGCATGCTGGGAGATGTAGTTATGCAACAGCTGGAGGGATCGCAACTACAACTCCCAGCATGCTGGGATTTGCAGTTTTGCAACATCTGGAGAGCTACAGTATAGAGACCACTGCAAACTGTGGCCCTCCAGATGCTGCAAAACTAAAAATCTCAGCATGCCCAGACAGCAAACAGTTGTGTGGGCATGCTAGGAGTTGTAATTTTGCAAGATCTGGAGAGCTATAGTTCAGAGACTACCATATAGTGGTCTCAAACTGTAGCCCTCCAGCTGTTGCAAAACTACAACTCCCAACATGCCCAAACAGCTTTCTGGGCATGCTGGGAGTTGTAGTTTTGAAACATCTGGAGTGCCGCAGTATAGAGACCACTATATAGTGGTCTCGGACTGCAGCCCTCCAGATGTTGCTAGGCTTCCGTCGGATCCAGGGAGCTTGCTGCACTTCATCGCCGCCCGCTGATCTCCGACGCCGATCGTCGCCCGCAGCCTCCGCAGATGGATAAGTGGACTCCGGCGCCGGTCCTCAGTCGTTTCCCCGTTCTGCCCCGCCTATTGTGGGTGGGCAGAATGGGGAAAACGCCCCGATCTGCTATTGGTGGTCGCGTCTAGACCACCAATAGCAGGGATAGGAGGGGTGGCACTCACTCCTATCTCTTCAGGGGGATTGTGGGTGTCTTAGACACCCGCAATCCCCCTTATATTCCGGGTCACCGGGTCACCATAGACCCGTAATGACCCGGAATCGCGCAAATCGCAAGTGTGAATTCACTTGCGATTTGCGGCGATCGCCGACATGGGGGGGTCCCGGGACCCCCCTCGGTGTTTGCCTGGGACGCCTGCTGAATGAATTCAGCAGGCATCCGGTTACACAACCCACCCAGCGCGCGGCGGGATGTGAAATTCCCTGGGACGTATGAGTACGTCCCTGTTCCTTAAGACCCAGGGCGCAGGGACGCACTCATACGTCCGTGGTCCTTAAGGGGTTAAAGGGGTTATCCAGGAAAAAACTTTTTTTTATTTATATCAACTGGCTCCAGAAAGTTAAACAGATTTGTAAATTACTTCTATTAAAAAATCTTAATCTTTTCAGTACTTATGAGCTTCTGAAGTTAAGGTCGTTCTTTTCTGAGTAAGTGCTCTCTGATGACACGTGTCTCGGAAACCGCCCAGTTTAGAAGAGGTTTGCTATGGGGATTTGCTTCTAAACTGGGCGGTTCCCGAGACACGTGTCATCAGAGAGCACTTAGACAGAAAAGAACAACCTTAACTTCAGAAGCTCATGAGTTCTGAAACGATTAAGATTTTTTAATAGAAGTCATTTACAAATCTGTTTAACTTTCTGGAGCCAGTTGAGATTATAAAGTTTTTTTTCCTGGATAACCCCTTCAACTTCAGCTTTTTCACAGATGGCATCAAGTTAGCATCCAAAATTTGCTGAAATGTTATTGAATCCATTTTTCCTTCTACTCGTGAGATGTTCCCTGTGCCACTGGCTGCAATACAACCCCAAAGCATGATTGATCCACCCCCATGCTGAACAGTTGGACAGAGGTTCTTTTCGTAAAATTCTGTTCCCCTTCTTCTCCAAATGTACCTTTGCTCATTCCAGTCAAAAAGTTCAATTTTAACCTCATCGGTCCACAGACCTTGTTTCTAAAATGCATCAGGCTTGTCTATATGTTCATTTGCAAAGTTCAAACGCTGATTTTTGTGGTGAGGACGTAGAAGAGGTTTTCTTCTGATGACTCTTCCATGAAGATCATATTTGTACACGTATCTCTTTATAGTGGAATATGGTGTACCACAACTACAGTGTCTGCCAGATGTTTCTGGAGGGATTGTGCAGTCAAGTGTGGGTTTTGAATTGTCTTCCTCACAATCCTGCGAGCTGTTCTGTCTAATATTTTTCTTGGTCTTCCAGATCTTGCTTTAACTTCCACTGTCTCTGATGACTGCCATTTCTTAATTACATTCCGAACAGAGGATATTGACATCTGAAAACGTTTTGCTATCTTCTTACAGCCTTCTCCAGCTTTGTGAGCGTCAATTATTTTCAGTTTTCTAGACAACTGCTTAGAAGAACCCATGGTGCTGATTGTTGGGGCAAGGTCAGATGAGTCTGGGCATTTAAAACCTTTGAGATTGACATCACCTGGTCTTCCCAGATGATGATTGAGAACAATCCATGACACTGGCAGGTCTCAGCTTTGCAAAGGGGGCAGTGCATGCTATAAATTCTGCAGGGTGCCCAAACTTTTGCAGACGCCATTTTTTTGTTTTCTGTTATTTTGAAAGTGTAAATGATGGAAATAAAATCTAACTTTTGTTGACATATTATAAGAATGTCTAATCTGTAATTTGATGCATTTTGGAGATTTTTCCATCTTTCCTTGGCTTCTTTATGCACATTAATACAAATTTTTACCTGGGGTGCCCAAACTTTTGATCCCCACTGTTATTCTTGTACATAAAGGGCAGTATTATAGTAGTTATATTCCTGTACATAGGGACAGTATTATAGTAGTTATTTTCTTGTACATAGGAGATAGTATTATAGTAGTTATATTCTTGTATATAGGAACAGTATTATAGTAGTTATATTCTTGTACATAGGAGCAGTATTATAGTAGTTATATTCTTGTACATAGGAGCAGTATTATAGTAGTTATATTCTTGTACATAGGAGCAGTATTATAGTAGTTATCTTCTTGTATATAGGAGCAGTATTATAGTAGTTATCTTCTTGTATATAGGAGCAGTATTATAGTAGTTATATTCTTGTATATAGGAGCAGTATTATAGTAGTTATATTCATGTATATAGGAGGAGTATTATAGTAGTTATATTCTTGTATATAGGAGGCAGTATTATAGTAGTTATATTCTTTTATATAGGAGCAGTATTATAGTAGTTATATTCTTGTATATTGGAGGCAGTATTATAGAAGTTATATTCTTGTATATAGGAGCAGTATTATAGTAGTTATATTCTTGTATATAGGAGCAGTATTATAGTAGTTATATTCTTGTATATAGGAGCAGTATTATAGTAGTTATTTTTTTTTGTATATAGGAGGCAGTATTATAGTAGTTATATTCTTGTATATAGGTGCAGTATTATAGTAGTTATATTCTTGTACATAGGAGCAGTATTATAGTAGTTATATTCTTGTATATAGGAGCAGTATTATAGTAGTTATTTTTTTGTATATAGGAGGCAGTATTATAGTAGGTATATTCTTGTATATAGGAGCAGTATTATAGTAGTTATTTTTTTGTATATAGGAGGCAGTATTATAGTAGTTATATTTTTGTATATAGGAGGCAGTATTATAGTAGTTATATTCTTGTACACAGGGGTCACAAATCATAATCTGCATTTATCAGGATAGGATTCAGGTTTCCTGAAGTAACTATTTCTCCTAAATTACTATGCATTCCCAGATGTCCTGTCTTCACACGAACAGTTCCAATGGTTTGGTCGGCTGCCATGTACATTACACAAGGTCATTCTCCGTAAACTCCCCTGTGACTCAAAATTCTCCAGAATGCTGATAAGTTCCATAATTGTATCTGCAGACAATTTCTCGCAACGTTAATTTTTCATCACGACCCACATAAGGCTTGTTTTATGCGGGACCAAATGTACATTGCTCAAAAAAAGTAAAGGGAACACTTAAACACCACAATGTAACTCCAAGTCAATGACACTTCTGTGAAATCCCACTGTCCACACAGGAAGAACACTGATTGACAATCACTTTCACATGCTGTTGTGCAAATTGAACAGACAACAGGTGGAAATTATAGGCAATTAGCAAGGTGCCCCCAATAAAGGAGTGGTTCTGCAGGTGGTGACCAAAGACCACTTCTCAGTTCCTATGCTTCCTGGCTGATGTTTTGGTCACTTTTGAGTGCTGGCGGTGCTTCCACTCTAGTGGTAGCATGAGACGGAGTCTACAACCCGCACAAGTGGCTCAGGTAGTGCAGCTCATCCAGGATGGCACATCAATGCGAGCTGTGGCAAGAGGGTTTGCTGTGTCTGTCAGCGTATTGTCCAGAGCATGGAGGCGCTACAAGGGGGCAGGCCAGTACATCAGGAGACATGGAGGAGGCCGTAGGAGGGCAACAACCCAGCAGCAGGACCACTACCTCCACCTTTGTGCAAGGAGGAGGAGGAGGAGCACTGCCAGAGCCCTGCAAAATGACCTCCAGCAGGCCACAAATGTGCATGTGTCCACTCAAATGGTCAGAAACAGACTCCATGAGGGTGGTATGAGGGCCCGAAATCCACAGGTGGGGGTTGTGCTTACAGCCCAACACCGTGCAGGACGTTTGGCATTTGCCAGGGAACACCAAGATCGCCACTGTGCTCTTCACAGATGAAAGCAGGTTCACACTGAGCACATGTGTCAGAGTCTGAAGACGCTGTGGAGAACATTCTGCTGCCTGCAACATCCTCCAGCATGACCGGGTTGGCAGTGGCATTTATTTGGGGGGCCACACAGCCCTCCATGTGCTTGCCAGAGGTAGCCTGACTGCCATTAGGTACTGAGATGAGATCCTCAGACCCCTTGTGAGACCATATGCTGGTGCGGTTGGCCCTGGGTTCCTCCTAATGCAAGACAATGCTAGACCTCATGTGGCTGGAGTGTGTCAGCAGTTCCTGCAAGAGGAAGGCATTGATGCTATGGACTGGCCCGCCCGTTCCCCAGACCTGAATCCGATTGAGCACATCTGGGACATCATGTCTCACTCCATCCACCAATGCCACATTGCACCACAGACTATCCAGGAGTTGGTGGATGCTTTAGTCCAGGTCTGGGAGGACATCCCTCAGGAGACCATTCACCACCTCAACAGGAGAATGCCTAGGCGTTGTAGGGAGGTCATAGGGAGTTGTAGTTTTGCAACAGCTGGAGGCCCCATGGTTGGGAAACACTGCCCTACATTACACTGTGATGCCAAACCTGTAAACTGCCATAAATGTACTGTACAGTAAGTAACGCCACTATACAGTAATCAAATAATACCACTATATATAGTGACCAGATAACTGTTCCAGGTGCTGGGGTTGCAGCCATGCGGTATTCTGCAGCCAATCAGCCTACGAGGCGAAGAGGTGTCATGACTGGCAAACATTACACACTTCTCAATGGGCCCCGCTACACCACTATATAAAGAGCAATGAGAAGTAAAAGCTTCCACGCTACACGATTTTAAAGGGGTTATCCGGGATTAGAAATAAACAGTGGAACTTCTGTCCTCAGGTTGATATTTGGGGTCTGTGGATGAAGACATCCTTATCGAAATTCAGGGGATGAAAACACACGCTGACCTAATACTTTACAGCTGAGGGTCTGTTACTTTTGTATCTGCTGTAGACAATTCCTGTTCCGATAGTTTGCTTTTTATGTATAATTTTATATTGAAGCATGTTCAGCTGTGCAGGTGTTAATTCCTTTTAACGATGAATAAATAAAATTGTAATATTTTCTTTATTATTTTTATATGGGTTGGGGACAGCTAAGTGTAAGTAATGGAGTGGCCATTGTAGAGCCCTGAGCTGAATCCTATAGAAAATGAATGGGAAGAACAAGTAGGCCTACACACACCTGACCAAGATACACCAGATTGTGTGAAGAGGAATGGGCCAAAACACCAGCAAATGATTGTGAGAAGCTTGTGAAATGCCCCAAAATGTGTGACCCAAGTTATACAATGTAAAGGCAATTCTACTAAATACTAACCACGTGTGAATGATATAAATAAATATAAAAGCTGAAATAATTGTCTCCTTAATATGAAATATAATAGTGATCCGATGTCACCTAAGAGAGGGGGAATATGCATTAGGATTACAGTGATCCCTCAACTTACAATAGTTTCAACATATAATGGTCTTTTCTGGACATTGTAACTTGAAACCAGACTCAACATACAATATAGACAACATACAATGCTACGGACAGTCCAAATCTGTGAAACGTGTCAATGGCTGAAAGAACCGACCAATCAGAATGGACATTCACTGGTAAAAAAAAACCCTGTATTACTGAAGTGTATGCACTGACTGGTGTCTGGTAGCGCCCTCTACAGTACAGGGAGGTATTACATGTTCTGTACTACTCTTTACCTGTATTACTGAAGTGTATGCACTGTCTGTCTGTCTGGTAGTGCCCCCTACAGTACAGGGAGGTATTACATGTTCTGTACTACTCTTTACCTGTATTACTGAAGTGTATGCACTGACTGGTGTCTGGTAGCACCCCCTACAGTACAGGGAGGTATTACATGTTCTGTACTATTCTTTACCTGTATTACTGAAATGCATGCACTGACTGGTGTCTGGTAGCGCCCCCTACAGTACAGGGAGGTATTACATGTTCTGTACTACTCTGTACCTGTATTACTGAAGTGTATGCACTGACTGGTGTCTGGTAGCGCCCCCTACAGTACAGGGAGGTATTACATGTTCTGTACTCTTTACCTGTGCCAGGCTTAGCTGCTCCTTTGGACACCAGGTGAGGGCGGCTCCATTACTTTTTTAGGACACTGTGTGTACTGTACAGGACCCTTAAGAAGTTCCTGTCCTCTACATAGACAGTGATTTACAGCTCCCAGCAGATCTTTATCACTTTTATATTTAAGGATTTGCTTTATCTGTATTCGTGATCTACTTATTTTTGTTTAATCCTCACTTTTTCCTATTTTTAGATGACATTTTGGGGCTTCAGAACCAATTATCGGGTTTCCATAGAGTTATAGTCCCAACATACAATGGTCCCAACATAAAATAGTCATCCTGGAAACAATTAATATTGTAACTTGAGGGAGCACTGTACATGTCAGGCATTGTAAAAAAGGTATGGGCACTTATGACTTCAACGCAGTCATAATAACAACAAAATCATAAAAATAACTAATAATAACACAAATAACATCAATAGAACAATAATATTACTGTATGGTAATGTAATGGTTAAAATCACGATAATATAATAATAAATAAACATATAATGTACACATACTAACACTATAAATCATTACTATTATTCTATCGCTACTATATTTTTGCACTATTATTTGCCCTATTATTTTTGTTGTTGTTCGTACTTACACTTCGGGAGGACACAAAGAGACACCAGCAGCCACAGACTGGGAATCCCCATTATCTCCTGTAATAAGAGTAAATTCTGTCGGAGTGTATTAGATTTGTGTGCGAGGCTGCAGAGAATCAGGACTTTTTCAGTGTCGGGGTGGAGTGTCCATTCCTGTAAGGGAAGGGGGTCTGCACAATGACGGGAAATCAGGCCTCAGCCTATTAAAGAGAAAAACTTAGGAGATTTCTTTTGTCCGGCGGCAGCAGCCTGAGGTTGAGGGGAGAATGTTAATCAGGGAGACAGGACTCCGAATCCATTATCCCCCCCCCCCCCCCCCTGTCCCCTCCTGGTCCTGATCCCCCCATATTATCACTTCAGACCACATTAAATTTAATTAAGACGGATACGGTATGTATACAAATAGAAGCGTTATGTAGCAAGAGTGAGTGTTCAAGTATATCTAACATGACACCTTATAAAGTTAAAGGGGCCACTAAACAGCAGTGATATGAGAGGAGTAGATGTCAGACACACACATAGGCAGCATTTTTTTTAAAGATTTTTAGATGGACTTGCGCCAAGATATAGGAGACAATGGGGGATATTTATCAAAGTTGTCTATGTCCCGCATCAATATAGACCAAACTACAGAGGGTTAGGCCGATCTATTGTGCGGTCTATTGAGCGCAAGGCTCTTGATAAATTCTGTGCACAGACGGGATCTATGCTTTAGGGTACGTTCACACGTGCTGATTTTTTGGCGGGTTTTCCGCTGCGTACTTGAAAGTGGGCGGGCTCTTCTCGGCTGTCCGCAGCCGATTTTCCGTGGCGGAATGTACACTGTGAAAAATCCGCCGCAAGTCCCGTTGAAGTCAGTAGGGACTGTGGCGGATTTTCCGCAGCGTAAATTCCGCTGCGGAAAATCTGCTGCGTACAGCCGAGATAAGCCCGCCCACTTTCAAATACGCAGCGGAAAACCAGCTTAAAAATCCGCGCGTGTGAACGTACCCTAAGACTGTATTTAAACCTGCTCCAGCATGGTCTGACATTTCGGCGTACTTTCAGCCGATGCGACTTGTCGCTGAAAAGTCGCTTTTGATAAATTCAGCACCAATGCATTTTTCCGTCTAAAATAGACTAGAATGCATCATGTTCTAAAAAATCGTCTAAAGCAAAAGTCGCAGAAAAGTCGCACATTAGTCGCACATTAGACTGCAACTTTCTGTGCGAAAAATATTGACAGGAAAAACCAGTCTAAATCCTTTGATAAATATCCCCAAATATGTAATTCCCATACCTTCTAACTAGCAGCACAGGTGGGATGTTTCTGCCCCTGTGAACTGGTAGGACAGGCAGAATCCATGTTGACCCAAAAATAGGTAACAAGTTATAATCTATTAAATGGGCGCTCTCATTAAAAGAATTTTTGCTATTGCACTCCTTATGGTAAATAAAAAATATTTCTAATGTACTTTGTTTAAAAAAATGAAGTTTTCTATGTTTTATTTGTGTTTAAAAAAGCTGCCACTAGGTGTCTCCCTACTTTTCCAGAGCACATTTCCCCCCATCTCTTGCACAGACTTTGGACTCCTGCTTGCCTGGCAGAAGTCCAAAATCAGGAAATGCAGTATGTAGTGTTGAGGGGGGTGTGTGCAGCCTTAGCCAATCATAGCTCATCTCACACTGAACTGCTCTGGGCTGTGTGCAGCAGAGTGAGGGAGGAAGTTCTCCCCTGTATGGCTTCAGATGATGTCACGCCTGCCGGGGAACGCCCCCTTCCCTGTCTGTGAATCTGACTGAGCACAAAATACAGAGCAATATCAAGGTAGAAAACTAAAAAATAATAAAAAATAAAGGTAGGGGGGGGGGGGGGGGGGGTTATCATGATGGGGCAGTGACCTGACAGGATTATAAAATTTATCAAGTTAATGACAGATACTCTTTAAGTTAAAGGGGTACTTCACCCCTAGACATCTTATCCCCTATGCAAAGGATAGGGGATAAGATGTCTGATTGCTGGGACCCCTTACGATCTCTAGGCCAGCACCCCAGCATTCTGAACATTAGGTTCAGAACGCCAGCTTTGGGTGGTGGTTGGGATGTCACGCCATGCCTCCTCCATTCATGTCTACGGGAGGGGGTGTGGCGTTACCCTTATCCTTTGGATAGGGGATAAGATGTCTAGGGGCTTTAAGTTATTAAGCCCTTTGTAAAGTAACCCCCCCCCCCTACACCAGTGATGTAAATCGGCTGCGACCTATAAGCCTATGAGCCATATACGCTATATCTCCCAGACAGAGTTCTTCTAAGATTCTTGCCAACCTTCATTCCCAAGGTTCCAAGCTTGAGGAACATCCACAAGGTGATCCCCATGCCCGTGTTACATCCTTCTTCAGACAGAGAGCAGGCTCTACATTCTCTGGACATTTCAAGATGTCTTTCCATCTACATCGAGAGATCTAGAGAATTCAGAAGGTCAAAAAACCTCTTATCACCTTTCATGGTAAGAACCAAAGTCATAAGGCTTCCAAAGCCACCTTAAGTGGGTTAAAGAAGCAATCCGTGAATCCTTTGTGGCTCGTGGTGCTCCGCCCATATTTATCAGGGCACACTCTACCTGCGCAGTTTTCACCTTCTTTGCAGAAAGGATACTTGTTACTTTCAATAAGATTTGTGTGGTGGCCTCCTGGAGGTCATGGTCTACTTTCATCGGCCACTATAGAGATAGGAGGGGTTCAGAAGACGCCACCTTTGCTTTGTTTTGAACTCCGTACGGCATGAGGAACCTTCCCTACAGGACTTCTTCTTGACAAGTTCCCAATTGTGCTGCTGGTTAGGATGTAAGAGAAGTGTTAATTTCTAACAATAATTTGCTTTACCTAAGTCCTTACAGCAGCACACAAATTAACTTTCTTAGGGGGCTTATTAGCTTAAAGGGGTACTCCAGTAGAGAAAAATGTTTTCAAATCAACTGGTGCCAGAAGGTTACACATATTAGTAAAGTGATAATACACACAGCCATGTCACAGTGCAGGAAATAATAAACACCGTGATATAAATTATTTAGCCTCACTCCCTAGAAAAAGTCAGAGGGAGCAGACGAAACTTCGGGATGCGAGTGGCTAACTGTGATATGTTTTAATCAGCAGCCGTTCACTGTCAGAGTGATAAAATATACAATACATCCCTTGCAGCCATAGGCTATAGTGCATTTAATAGAGACTCAGATACATAGAGGGTGGAAATGACAGCATGATCTGAACATAGGCTGTGTTTTTAGAGTGTGACCTACACCCAGACCTACTTATATATAAATCATTGATTCTAGTTTAGGGCTAGCCCCTTGGGGGGGGGGGGGTGACCCCTAAAGGTTGTTGTTAATGAACACAGTGATGTCACAGTACAGGAAATAATACACATGGTGACACAGTACAGGGATAATACACACAGTGATGTCACAGGACAGGGATAATACACATAGTGATGTCACAGTACAGGTATAATACGCAGTGATGTCACAGTACAGGGATAATACACACAGTGATGTCACAGTACAGGGATAGTACACACAGTGATGTCACAGTACAGGGATAATCTACACGGTGATGTCACAGTACAGGGATAATCTACACGGCGATGTCACAGTACAGGAATAATACACAGTGATGTCACAGTACAGGGATAATCTACACAGTGATGTCACAGTACAGGGATAATGCACACAGGAATGTCACAGTACAGGGATAATACACAGTGATGTCACAGTACAGGGATAATACACACAGAGATGTCACAGTACAGGGATAATACACAGTGATGTCACAGTACAGAGATAATACACAGTGATGTCACAGTACAGAAATAATACACACAGTGATGTCACAGTACAGGGATAATACACACAGTGATGTCACAGTACAGGGATAATACACACAGAGATGTCACAGTACAGGGATAATACACAGTGATGTCACAGTACAGAGATAATACACAGTGATGTCACAGTACAGAAATAATACACACAGTGATGTCACAGTACAGGGATAATACACACAGTGATGTCACAGTACAGGGATAATACACAGTGATGTCACAGGACAGGGATAATACACACAGAGATGTCACAGTACAGGGATAATACACAGTGATGTCACAGTACAGAGATAATACACAGTGATGTCACAGTACAGAAATAATACACACATTGATGTCACAGTACAGGGATAATACACAGTGATGTCACAGTACAGGGATAATACACACAGTGATGTCACAGTACAGGGATAATACACAGTGATGTCACAGTACAGGGATAATACACACAGTGATGTCACAGTACAGGGATAATACACAGTGATGTCACAGTACAGGGATAATACACAGTGATGTCACAGTACAGAGATAATACACACAGTGATGTCACAGTACAGGGATAATACACAGTGATGTCACAGGACAGGGATAATACAATGGGAAAGATTTATCAAATCTTGTGCAGAGGAACAGTCTTCTTGGGGATGACGTCACAAGGTTTACACACATGGATTTGGGGATTTTCTGCCATTCTTTTTTGCAGATCCTCTCAGCTCTGTAAGGTTGGATGGGAACCATCAGTGGAAGACATTTTCTGGTCTCTCTGGAGATTTTCTATTGGCTTTCACCTCTGTCTGGGCCACTCAAGGACATTTACAGAGTTGTCCCTAAGCCAATCCTGTGTTGTCCTGGCCGTGTGCTTTGGGTCATTGTCTTGTTGGAAGGTGAACCTTTAGCCCAGTCTGAGGCCCAGAGCTCCGGATCAGGTTTTTATTAAGAATATCTCATTCAGCTTCCTCTTAACCCTAACCAGTCTCCCTGCTCCACAACATGATGCTGCCCCCACCATGCTTCACTGTATTGATGGTATTGAGCAGGTGATGGGCAGTGCCTGGTTTCCTTAAGACATTATGCTGCCCCCACCATGATCACTGTAGGGATGGTATTAGGCATGATGCTGCTCCCACCATGCTTCACTGTAGGGATGGTATAGGGCAGGTCCTGGTTTCCCCCAGACATGATGCTGCCCCCACCATGATCACTGTAGGGATGGTATTAGGCAGGTGATGGGCAGTGCCTGGTTTCCTACAGACATGGTGCTGCCCCCACCATGCTTCACTGTAGGGATGGTATTGGGCAGGTGATGGGCAGTGCTTGGTTCCCCCCAGACATGATGCTGCCCCCACCATGATCACTGTAGGGATGGTATTGGGCAGGTGATGGGCAGTGCCTGGTTTCCTCCAGACATGATGCTGCCCCCACCATGATCACTGTAGGGATGGTATTGGGCAGGTGATGGGCATAGCCTGGTTTCCTCCAGACATGATGCTGCCCCCACCATGATCCCTGTAGGGATGGTATTGGGCAGGTGATGGGCAGTGCCTGGTTTCCTCCAGACATGATGCTGCCCCCACCATGATCACTGTAGGGATGGTATTGGGCAGGTGATGGGCAGTGCCTGGGTTTCCTCCAGACATGATGTTTAGAATTGAGAACAAAAGGTTTAATCTTTTTTTTTTTTTTCAGACCAGAGAATCTTGTTTCTCACAGTCCTTTAGATGCTTTTCTGCAAACTCCAGGCGGCTTTCATGTGTCTATTACTGAGGCTTCTTTCTGGTCACTCTGCTATAAAGCTCAGATTGTGGAGGCTGCAGTGATGGTTCTGGACCTTAGGAAGTTTCTTCCATCTGCACACAGGATCTCTGGAGTTCAGCAAGAGTTGCCATTGGGCTCTTACTCATCTCTCTTCTCTCTTCTCATCTCACCATGACCCCTCTTTCCCGATTACTGTTTGGTGGGGTGGGTCAGTTCTAGGAAGAGTCCTGATTGTTCAGAACTTCTTCTGTTTATGGAGGCCGCAGTAGAATGTATTTTAAACTCTTCTCTCCTGCCTTCACACTGTCTCTGAGCTCTACAGGCAGTCCTTCCTCCTCATATCTTGGTTTTTGCTCTGATATACACTGCTAAAAAAAATAAATAAAGGGAACACTAAGATAACACATCCTAGATCTGAATGAATAAACTAATCGTTTGAAAGAGTTTCGCCTTTACATTGAGTTGAATCTGCTGACAACAAAATCACACAAAAATGATCAATGGAAATCAAATGTATCAACCCATGAAGGTCTGGATTTGGAGTCACACTCAAAATCAAAGTGGAAAACCCCACTACAGGCTGATCCAACTTTGATGTAATGTCCTTAAAACAAGTCAAAATGGGGCTCAGTAGTGTGTGTGGCCTCCACGTGCCCGTATGACCTCCCTACAATGCCTGGGCATGTTCCTGATGAGGTGGTGGATAATCTGAGGGATGTCCTCCCAGACCTGGACTAAAGCATCCGCCAACTCCTGGACAGTCTGTGGTGAAACATGGCGTTGGTGAATGGACCGAGACATGATGTCCCAGATGTGCTCAATCGGATTTAGGTCTGGGCAACGGGCGGCCAGTCCATAGCATCAATGCCTTCCTCTTGCAGGAACTGCTGACACAATCCAGCCACATGAGGTCTAGCATTGTCTTGCATTAGGAGGAACCCAGGGCCAACCGAACCAGCATATGGTCTCACAAGGGTCTGAGGATCTCCTCTCGGTACCTAATGGCAGTCAGGCTACCTCTGGCAAGCACATGGAGGGCTGTGCGCCCCCCCAAAGGAATGCCACCCCACACCATTACTGACCCATCGCCAAACCGGTTATGCTGTAGGATGTTGCAGGCAGCAGAACATTCTCCACGGCATCTCCAGACACTGTCACTTCTGTCACGTGCTCAGTGTGAACCTGCTTTCATCTGTGAAGAGCACAGGGCGCCAGTGGCGAATTTGCCAATCTTGGTGTTCTCTGGCAAATGCCAAACGTACTGCACGGTGTTGGGCTCTAAGCACAACCTCCACCTGTGGACGTCGGGCCCTCATACCACCCTCATGGAGTCTGTTCTTTACCGTTTGAGTGGAAACATGCACATTTGTGGCCTGCTGGAGGTCATTTTGCAGGACTCTGGCAGTGCTCCTCCTCCTCCTCCTTGCACAAAGGTTGAGGTAGAGGTCCTGCTGCTGGGTTGTTGCCCTCCTATGGCCTCCTCCACGTCTCCTGATGTACTGGCCTGTCTCCTGGTAGCGCCTCCATGCTCTGGACACTACGCTGACAGACACAGGAAACCTTCTTGCCACAGCTCGCATTGATGTGCCATCCTGGATGAGCTGCACTACCTGAGCCACTTGTGTGGGTTGTAGACTCCGTCTCATGCTACCACTAGAGTGAAAGCACCGCCAGCATTCAAAAGTGACCAAAACATCAGCCGGGAAGCATAGGAACTGAGAAGTGGTCTGTGGCCACCACCTGAAGAACCACTCCTTTATTGGAGGAGTCTTGCTATTAGCCTATAATTTCCACCTGTTGTCTGTTCCATTTGCACAACAGCATGTGACTGATTGTCAATCAGTGTTCTCCCTGAGTGGACAGTGTGATTTCACAGAAGTGTCATTGACTTGGAGTTACATTGTGTTGTTTAAGTGTTCCCTTTATTATTTTGAGCAGTGTACATTGTCAGCTGTGAGACCTTATATACACAGGGCTGTTTCTTCCTAAATCCTGTCCAATCAGCCGAATTTACTGCAGGTGACTCCAACCAAGGTGGAGAAACATCTCAGAGATGATCAGGAGAAATGGGAGGAGCCAGAGATAAGTTCAAGTTTCATTGAAAAGGTCTGAATACTTAGGTTTTCTTCTTTTTTAATACATTTAGAAGAAAAAAAAAACATTGTGGGGTATTGAGTGCAGAATGATGTATTTTAGTAGAAGGAGAAACAGAACAAAATGCAAGAAAAAGTTCAAGGGTCTGAAGACTTTCCGAATGTTTTGTACATATTATATAACATTTACTGGCAGGAACCTGGTCCCACTTCTTCAAGTCTTTAATGTTTGGTTCCTAAAAACAATAGCTCATTATAATTGTTACAGATTTGGGAACATTCCAAACAGGAAAGTTTACTATTTATTTAGGATAACATAGAATAAAGTGAAAAGTTCACATTTTTTATTGTAAAGTTATATTCTGCATCTGGAACTAAAATGGAAAACAATACCAGTCAGGAAAAAGTTACATTCTTGTATATAGGAGGCAGTATTATAGTAGTTATATTCTTGTATATAGGAGCAGTATTATAGTAGTTATATTCTTGTACATAGGAGCAGTATTATAGTAGTTATATTCTTGTATATAGGTGCAGTATTATAGTAGTTATATTCCTGTACATAGGAGCAGTATTATAGTAGTTATATTCTTGTATATAGGAGTAGTATTATAGTAGTTATATTCTTGTACATAGGAGCAGTATTATAGTAGTTATATTCTTGTATATAGGAGTAGTATTATAGTAGTTATATTCTTGTACATAGGAGCAGTATTATAGTAGTTATATTCTTGTATATAGGAGCAGTATTATAGTAGTTATATTCTTGTATATAGGAGCAGTATTATAGTAGTTATATTCCTGTACATAGGAGCAGTATTATAGTAGTTATATTCTTGTATATAGGAGGCAGTATTATAGTAGTTATATTCTTGTATATAGGAGCAGTATTATAGTAGTTATATTCTTGTATATAGGAGCAGTATGATAGTAGTTATATTCTTGTATATAGGAGGCAGTATTATAGTAGTTATATTCTTGTACATAGGAGCAGTATTATAGTAGTTATATTCTTGTATATAGGAGCAGTATTATAGTAGTTATATTCTTGTATATAGGAGCAGTATTATAGTAGTTATATTCTTGTATATAGGGGGCAGTATTATTGTAGATATATTCTTGTATATAGGAGTAGTATTATAGTAGTTATATTCTTGTATATAGGAGGCAGTATTATTGTAGTTATATTCTTGTATATAGGAGGCAGTATTATAGTAGTTATATTCTTGTATATAGGTGCAGTATTATAGTAGTTATATTCCTGTACATAGGAGCAGTATTATAGTAGTTATATTCTTGTATATAGGAGTAGTATTATAGTAGTTATATTCTTGTACATAGGAGCAGTATTATAGTAGTTATATTCTTGTATATAGGAGTAGTATTATAGTAGTTATATTCTTGTACATAGGAGCAGTATTATAGTAGTTATATTCTTGTATATAGGAGCAGTATTATAGTAGTTATATTCTTGTATATAGGAGCAGTATTATAGTAGTTATATTCCTGTACATAGGAGCAGTATTATAGTAGTTATATTCTTGTACATAGGAGCAGTATTATAGTAGTTATATTCTTGTATATAGAAGCAGTATTATAGTAGTTATATTCTTGTATATAGGAGCAGTATTATAGTAGTTATATACTTGTACATAGGAGCAGTATTATAGTAGTTATATACTTGTATATAGGAGAAGTATTATAGTAGTTATATTCTTGTATATAGGGGCAGTATTATAGTAGTTATATTCTTGTAGATAGGAGCAGTATTATAGTAGTTATATTCTTGTACATAGGAGCAGTATTATAGTAGTTATATTCTTGTATATAGGAGCAGTATTATAGTAGTTATATTCTTGTATATAGGAGGCAGTATTATAGTAGTTATATTCTTGTATATAGGTGCAGTATTATAGTAGTTATATTCCTGTACATAGGAGCAGTATTATAGTAGTTATATTCTTGTATATAGGAGTAGTATTATAGTAGTTATATTCTTGTACATAGGAGCAGTATTATAGTAGTTATATTCTTGTATATAGGAGTAGTATTATAGTAGTTATATTCTTGTACATAGGAGCAGTATTATAGTAGTTATATTCTTGTATATAGGAGCAGTATTATAGTAGTTATATTCTTGTATATAGGAGCAGTATTATAGTAGTTATATTCCTGTACATAGGAGCAGTATTATAGTAGTTATATTCTTGTACATAGGAGCAGTATTATAGTAGTTATATTCTTGTATATAGAAGCAGTATTATAGTAGTTATATTCTTGTATATAGGAGCAGTATTATAGTAGTTATATACTTGTACATAGGAGCAGTATTATAGTAGTTATATACTTGTATATAGGAGAAGTATTATAGTAGTTATATTCTTGTATATAGGGGCAGTATTATAGTAGTTATATTCTTGTAGATAGGAGCAGTATTATAGTAGTTATATTCTTGTACATAGGAGCAGTATTATAGTAGTTATATTCTTGTATATAGGAGCAGTATTATAGTAGTTATATTCTTGTATATAGGAGGCAGTATTATAGTAGTTATATTCTTGTATATAGGAGCAGTATTATAGTAGTTATATTCTTGTATATAGGAGCAGTATGATAGTAGTTATATTCTTGTATATAGGAGGCAGTATTATAGTAGTTATATTCTTGTACATAGGAGCAGTATTATAGTAGTTATATTCTTGTATATAGGAGCAGTATTATAGTAGTTATATTCTTGTATATAGGAGCAGTATTATAGTAGTTATATTCTTGTATATAGGAGCAGTATTATAGTAGTTATATTCTTGTATATAGGAGCAGTATTATAGTAGTTATATTCTTGTATATAGGAGCAGTATTATAGTAGCTATATTCTTGTATATAGAAGCAGTATTATAGTAGTTATATTCTTGTATATAGGAGCAGTATTATAGTAGTTATATTCTTGTATATAGGAGCAGTATTATAGTAGTTATATTCTTGTATATAGGGGGCAGTATTATTGTAGATATATTCTTGTATATAGGAGTAGTATTATAGTAGTTATATTCTTGTATATAGGAGGCAGTATTATTGTAGTTATATTCTTGTATATAGGAGGCAGTATTATAGTAGTTATATTTTTGTATATAGGAGCAGTATTATAGTAGTTCTATTCTTGTACATAGGAGCAGTATTATAGTAGTTATATTCTTGTATATAGGAGCAGTATTATAGTAGTTATATTCTTGTATATAGGAGCAGTATTATAGTAGTTATATTCTTGTACATAGGAGCAGTATTATAGTAGTTATATTCTTGTATATAGGAGCAGTATTATAGTAGTTATATTCTAGACATAGGAGTAGTATTATAGTAGTTATATTCTTGTATAAAGGGACAGTATTATAGTAGTTATATTCTTGTATATAGGGGGGGCAGTATTAAAGTCGGTATTTACTTACCGTAATTCTTCTTTCCTCGAGTCCCGAAGGCAGCACAGAAGGGATATATCAGATCCTGCTCTCATGTCAGGACCGTCCCCTAGAATACTAATTAATTGATAATTAATCAGACAAGGGGCGGGCCAGACCCCCATAAAGGCCCCTCTTACCAAAACCTCACTGTGTAATAATAAAGACCAATTGATGCGACAAAAAAAACTGTTTATTAGGGAGGGTGTTGTGCTGCTTTCGGGACTCGAGGAAAGAAGAATTACGGTAAGTAAATACCGACTTTCCTCATCGTCCCTACGGCAGCACAGAAGGGATCTACCAAAGATAACAAACGGGGGGTTAATTCTTGCCAACAGCAGACAATACTCCAGTGCTAAAGGTTGGGTTCTGGGTCTGCAGATCCAGCCTGTAATGTCGGGCAAAGGTAGACGTAGATGACCAAGATGCCGCATTGCATATCTCAAGTAAGGACACTTGCTCCCTTTCTGCCCAGGATGTAGAGGTAGCCCTGGTTGAATGGGCCCTTAATGCATGAGGGGATCCTTCCCATTCTTTTGGTAGGCTTCCACAATAGTAGACCGAATCCACCTGGCTAAAGTATCTTTTGAAGCCTTGTAGCCCATTCTAGCTCCTGCAGGAAGGACAAAGAGATTCTCCTCTTTCCGGAAGTGCTGAACCCGATTCAAATAAGGAATCAACGAACGCTTGACATCAAGGCGATGGAACCTCTTCTGCTCTTCTGACTCGGGGTTTGGGCAAAATACTGGTAGAAAAGTCTCTCTATTAATGTTAGATACTGAAGATACCTTGGGTAAGAAGGAAGGAACAGTGCGAAGCCTCACACCCTCTGGAAGGACCTTGAGAAATGGATCCCTAGAAGACAGCGCCTGTAGTTCTCCTACTCATTTTGCTGAAGTTATGGCAATAAGAAAGAGTAGCTTCATGGCAAGCCATTTAAGATCCACTTCTTCAACAGGTTCAAATGGAGCTTCTGTAAGGGCATTCAGAACTAAAGTTAAGTCCCACATGGCGACTGGAGGTTTCAATGTTGGTCTCAACTTCCTCAGTGCTTTAAAGAACCTGGAAACAAGAGGGTGATTTGCAAACTTCCCATCGGACATAGCATTAATAGAGGTCATATGAACCCTTAGAGTGTTGGGTTTAAGTCCTTTATCAAACCCTTCTTGTAAGAATTGCAGAATGGCTTCAACTGAAAACTGTAGGTTTGATGCTGATAGCCAACTCAAAAACTTCTCCCATAACTTTGAATATACAAAATTAGTAGATGGCCTCCTGGATGACAGCAAGGTTTTCACAACTTCTTCACAGAGCCCAAGATTTCTCAGTCTTTCCCTCTCAGAAACCAGGCAGTTAGATGTAGCCTGCCTGGTTGCGGATGCAGGAATCCCTTCTGCACCAGTAGATCCGGAGTCGCAGGAAACCGGAAGAATTCCCCCTTCGCCAATTGAAGCAGTAGAGGGAACCACACCCAGCGAGGCCAGAAAGGCGCTATCAAGATGGCTGATGGACCTTCCCTCAAGATCTTGCACAGGACTCTTGGTAGCAGAGGCAGCGGAGGAAACAGGTAGATGAACCTTCCGTTCCACGGTATGGAAAAAGCATCCAGGACCTCTGGCTGCTCCCAGGCATTCAGAGATCCGAACTTTTTCAACCTGGAGTTCTCCTTGGTTGCCATAAGGTCGATCTCCGGGTATCCCCATCTGAGGAATATTGGTCTGAGATGTTCCATCTTGAGAGACCATTCTGTGGCCAGAAGGGCCTGTCTGCTCAGGATATCCGCTTGCTGGTTTACTGCCCCCTTTATGTGTATGGCCCTCAAGTCCTTGACTACCAGTTCTGCCCAGTGCATGATCTGGGCACACAGGTGTTGCAGTGCCGCACACCGAGTGCCTCCCTGTTTGTTTAAATAGAATGCCGCAGTCGCGTTGTCAGTCCGCAGCAGAACAGATCTCTTGAAGACATAGGGCTCGAAGTGTAGAAGGGCAAGCTGGACGGCCTTCAACTCCCGAAAATTGGAGGATCTTGATCTCATCTCTGCTGACCAAGACCCTTGGGTCCAGAGATCTTTCAGATGAGCACCCCAACCTGAGGCAAAAGCATCGGTGGTGATAATGATCTGATGTTCTGAGATGAAGCTCTTTCCCTGTTCTAGATTCGACCTGATGGTCCACCACAGCAATTTCCTCCTGACGACTGGGGAGACTTTCATGAAGGAGTTCAGAGATGATAACTTCCTGTTCCAAACCTTCAGGATCTCTTGCTGGAAACTCCTTAGATGGGCCTTCGCCCTCGGTACTGCCTCTATTGAGGCTGTTAATAATCCCAGTGTGCTCATTGCTTCCCTGATAGATAGTCTTGGGTGATGCTGGAGCTTCATGATTCTTTTTCTTATACGAAGAATTTTCTCTTCTGGCAGAAATATCTTCATTTGCTGAAGGTCTATCAGAAGTCCCAGAAACTGCATACGGGTGGAGGGATTTAACCTGGACTTCTGATGGTTCACCAAAAAACCCACCTTCTGAAGCATAGAGAGGCAAAGTTGAAGATGCATCCTTAAGGTATCTGCATTGTTGGCGATGATCAGCCAATCGTCCAGGTAGGGCACAATCTTTATTTCCTGGAGGCGCAGTGCTGCTACCAAGACAATGACCAGCTTGGTAAATATCCTGGGTGCGGGGGACAACCTGAACGGAAGTGCCCTGAACTGAAAATGAAGGAGTTGATCTTTCCCTTGGACTGCAACCCTCAGATACCTCCTGTCCTCCTTTTTTATGGGCACATGGAGGTATGCGTCCTTCAGGTCCAGGCAGACCATGACATCTCCAGGACTTGCAATGCTGTATAGCGACCGAATATTGTCCATTTTGAACTTGATTTTCTTCAAGTACTTGTTGAGGTACCTCAGATCTATGATCAAGCGCCATTTCTGATCCGGCTTTGGTACTGGGAATACATGTGAATATACTCCCTGAAATTCTTGTCCGCTGGGAACCGGCTCTAACGCTCCCTTTTGTAGAAATTCTGATAGGAGTGTCTGGACTCTGAAATCTTTGTCCAGATTGAGTAGAAACCGGTCTCGGCTGGTGCACAAACTCCAGAGCATAGCCCTGTTGAATGATCTTCAGTACCCAGGGGTCGGAGGTTACAGACTGCCACTCTGGAAGAAACTTCAGCAGTCTCGCGCCCACTGGGCCACTGTGTCTGGCATCAGAACTCGGGTTTTTGATTGGCAGACCCAGACTGCTTCTTCTTTTTGTCCTGGTACCTTGGCTGAAACTTCCTGTCCCTTTGCTGAAAGGGGCGTCTGCGGATGCCTCCTCTATATCTCTGAGTACGAAAGGACTTGAATGGTTTGCGAAAGGATTGAAGAACATCCAACTCTTTATCCTTTTTCTTCTGCTTCAGCACCTTATCCAGCCTCTTGCCGATAAGCTTCCCCGGTTCAAAGGGCAAATTACAAAAATGACCTTTGGATGAAGCATCTCCTGCCCAGGGCTTGAGCCATATAGCCCGTCGAGCGGAGTTTGCTACTGCCATGCTTTTGGCCGCAATCTTAAGTACATCTATGGAAAAGTCGCATAAATAGTCAGCCGCTGACTTCAGGGCGGATACCTGACTGGATAGCTCACGTCTAGATACTCCAGCATCTATATCCTGGGACAGGTTCCTGAGCCACAGTCTAAGCGCTCTGGAGACTGGTACTGATGAAAGAGCCGCCTTGCTGAGTGAAGCAAAATTCAGGTGGGACCTTTTCAGAAAGGTATCAACCTTTTTATCCAGGGGGTCTCTCAGCAATGTCGACTCATCTGCCGGAAAAAAATATTTTTTAGATAACCCAGCCACCGCTGGGTCCACGGCTGCAGGCTGATCCCATGGCTCAGAGGCAGATGGATCCAGCCTATACACCATGCGGAAGCGAGAGACAAGATCTAATCTCTTGTCTGGCTTTTCCCATTCCTTTTCCATAATATTCTTAAGGACTTGGTGTCCCGGAAGCACTCTAGACTTTTTCTTTGGAAAATAGAACAATGGTTCCTTATCTTGTCTGGAGCGCTCATTCTTCCCTGATTCTACGCAGTGCTTGACCTTTTTGATCAGCCCATCAGCGGTCTCTTTTTTAAAAAGGTAGAAATCCTCAGAAATCCTCTCAGTTTCAGAGGATGAGGAAGAAGACGAGGAACTCGAGGAAGAACTCCGCTTCTTATGGTGCTTCCTCTTCTTCTTCTTGGTAGAAGGCCCTGCAGAAGAGGAATCAGAGGACGAGGAGTCTGGACTGGAAACTGCGGCTGCTCTCCTCCCTCTCTTCCTAGCACGGTCAGAACAAGATCTGCTAACAGAGGAACCACTATGTTTTCTTGACCGCTTTTTTAACCTCTTTACGCCTTCCTTCTTATCAGAGAATTTCTCTCTGAACCATGAAAAAAAGGTTTTAGCTTCTGCTGCTAGATCCGCCTCTGGCGGCGCACAATTCTTGCAGATGTTAGATGGCCAATCCTCAATCAGTGTCTGAAGACAGCTTATACATCTCTTAGTTTCTGCTGAGGCTGCAACCTCTTTACTCTTTGCGCAATTGTCACAATCCTGATAGGGACACTCATCTGGCAGGGGCTGCTCACAGCTGACACATAGCCTGTGCTTAGACTTGGCTTTTTTCTTCCCAGCGCTTGCTTCTGAAGACATCTGGAATATAGTATAGAACTTATGTAGTGCTTTATACAGTAACAGCCAGAAGGTTGCTCAGGGCAACCATAGGCATAGCTTACCTTATTAGACCCAGAACCCGGCTGCCCAGCTCAGAGAGACCGGTGCCGCCGAGTTCCCGGTCTAATAAGGATTCCCGCCGGCCCCCCGCAGTGCCGGCATGCCCCGTGACGTCAGATGCGCGCGCCCTTCCAGTACACAAACAGCTGGAGGACGCGCGCGCTGGACCATGCGCTCACAGCGCAGACACCGGAGGCAAGGAGGACAGGGAGCGCAGACGCGCTGTATAGGTAAGAAAACTTTACCCGCAGTAAGAGTGAGCCGGGGGCCCCGAACTTCCTGCTAGTGCCACAGCACTGCAGGAACTGCCGTAGAACATCATTCCGGGGACCCCGCACCGGACATGGTGAGCTCACCCCCGTAGACTGCCCCTAGTAATCAGCCGGACCCCGCACGGCTCTTAGTACATGTCACAGCCCATAAGGACTTCCACCAGCTGTCACTGGGGGGGGGGGGGGGGGGGGAGGTGATACAATGCCGAGACCCCGCACGGCTAGTATAATACTCACAGACCGATGCCCCGCAACGGTACTCATCTCCTACATGCCCCATAGGCACCTGCCAGAGTCCCCGCAATGGCTTGGACCGCAGCAGCCAGGACCCCGCAAGGCTGACTTGGATGGATGGATGGATGGACGATCCTTACACTGACGAGGACTGAAAAAAACACAGTGAGGTTTTGGTAAGAGGGGCCTTTATGGGGGTCTGGCCCGCCCCTTGTCTGATTAATCATCAATTAATTAGTATTCTAGGGGACGGTCCTGACATGAGAGCGGGATCTGATATATCCCTTCTGTGCTGCCGTAGGGACGATGAGGAAAGGAGTTATATTCTTGTATATAGGAGCACTATTATAGTAGTTATATTCTTGTATATAGGAGCAGTATTATAGTAGTTATATTCTTGTATATAGGAGCAGTTTTATAGTAATTATATTCTTTTATATAGGAGGCAGTATTATAGTAGTTATATTCTTGTATATAGGAGCAGTATTATAGTAGCTATATTCTTGTATATAGGAGCAGTATTATAGTAGTTATATTCTTGTATATAGGGGGCAGTATAATAGTAGTTATATTCTTGTATATAGGAGCAGTATTATAGTAGTTATATTCTTGTATATAGGAGCAGTATTATAGAAGTTACATTCTTGTATATAGGAGCAGTATTATAGTAGTTATATTCTTGTATATAGGAGACAGTATTATAGTAGTTATATACTTGTATATATGAGCAGTATTATAGTAGTTATATTCTCGTATATAGGGGGCAGTATAATAGTAGTTATATTCTTGTATATAGGAGCAGTATTATAGTAGTTATATTCTTGTATATAGGAGCAGTATTATAGTAGTTATATTCTTGTATATAGGAGCAGTATTATAGTAGTTATATACTTGTACATAGGAGCAGTATTATAGTAGTTATATTCTTGTATATATGAGCAGTATAATAGTAGTTATATTCTTGTATATAGGAGTAGTATTATAGTAGTTATATTCTTGTATATAGGGGGCAGTATTATAGTAGTTATATACTTGTATATAGGAGCAGTATTATAGTAGTTATATTCTTGTATATAGGAGGCAGCATTATAGTAGTTATATTCTTGTATATAGGAGACAGTATTATAGTAGTTATATTCTTATATATAGGAGGCAGTATTATAGTAGTTATATTCTTGTATATAGGAGCAGTATTGTAGTAGTTATATTCTTGTATATAGGAGCAGTATTATAGGAGTTATATTCTTGTATATAGCAGGCAGTATTATAGTAGTTATATTCTTGTATATAGGAGGCAGTATTATAGTAGTTATATTCTTGTATATAGGAGCAGTATTATAGGAGTTATATTCTTGTATATAGGAGCACTATTATAGTAGTTATATTCTTGTATATAGGAGGCAGTATTATAGTAGTTATATTCTTGTATATAGGAGCAGTATTATAGTAATTATGTTCTTGTATATAGGAGGCAGTATTATAGTAGTTATATTCTTGTATATAGGAGGCAGTATTATAGTAGTTATATTCTTGTATATAGGAGCAGTATTATAGTTGTTATATTCTTGTATATAGGAGCAGTATGATAGTAGTTATTTTCTTGTATATAGGAGCAGTATTATAGTAGTTATATTCTTGTATATAGGAGCAGTATTATAGTAGTTATATTCTTGTATATAGGAGGCAGTATTATAGTAGTTATATTCTTGTACATAGGAGCAGTATTATAGTAGTTATATTCTTGTGCATTAGCGGCAGTATTATAGTAGTTATATTCTTGTACATAGGAGCAGTATTATAGTAGTTATATTCTTTTATATATAGGAGCAGTATTATAGTAGTTATATTCTTGTATATAGGAGCAGTATTATAGTAGTTATATTCTTGTATATAGGAGCAGTATTATAGTTGTTATATTCTTGTATATAGGAGCAGTATTATAGTAGTTATATTCTTGTGCATTAGCGGCAGTATTATAGTACTAATGTTGTTATCTATGCAGAATGTCATTATTGTGGTTTTATTGTTTTACACAAGGTGTAATCCTATGCTATTCTAATAGTACAATCATTGTAAGGCTAGGTTTTCACACAGGTTTTTTTCTGGTGTTTTTTTGGGGGGATATCTGCCACTGCAGTTTGTGAGGACTTATACTTCTCTTTCCTTCTGAATCCATGTCTGACTTTGGCTCAAAAACTGCAGTGGCAGATATCCAAGAAATGTCAGGAAAAAAACCTGTGTGGAAACCTAGCCTCAGGATACGCTCACATGTACTTAATCCGCTATGGAATTCATGCTGTGAATTTCAGCTATTTATTTATTTATATTGAATAAATTACACAGCTTTAGATCTCCAGTGTGAAAGGAACAGCAGATTAAAGGGGTACTCTGGTGGAAAACATTTTTTTTTTAAATCAACTGGTGCCAGAAAGTTAAACAGATTTGTAAATTACTTCTATTTAAAAATCTTAATCCTTCCAGTACTTATCAGCTGCTGTATGCTCCACAGGAAGTTCTTTTATTTTTGAATTTCCTTTCTGTCTGACCGCAGTGCTCTCTGCTGACACCTCTGTCCATTTTAGGAACTGTCCAGAGCAGGATAGGGATTTGCTCCTACTCTGGACAATTCCTAAAATGGACAGAGGTGTCAGCAGAGAGCACCGTGGTCAGACAGAAAGGAAATTCAAAAATAAAAGAACTTCCTGTGGAGCATACAGCAGATGATAAGTACTGGAAGGATTAATATTTTTAAATAGAAGTAATTTACAAATCTAAAAGAAAAAGGAAGGTTATGTGCAGCTCACAATTAAATATTCCCCGAGGACAAATGGACAAGCAGCTATACCCAAGCTGCAATATACAAATGTAGAAAAAAGAGGGTTTTGTATAGATGTATATGTATAGATAATTGTATTTTCCCCCACAGAGGGCCCTTGTGGAGGAGATAAACAGTATATATCTTACAATAAAATAAGAAAATTAAGAGTATTAAGAATTTAAAAATGAATGAAATTCATCACTGATGCATAAACTGTATTGAATGGGTTAAGTCCTCTTGTGCAATCCTGCTTAACCTCTTAAGGACCCAGGATGTATGAGTACGTCCTGGGTCCCGGTCCTGCGATATAACGCGGGGTCACACGGTGACCCCGCATCATATCGCGGCCGGCCCGGCGTCATAGTGAAGCCGGGACCCGCCTCTAATAGCGCACGGCACTGATCGCTGTGCCGCGCGCTATTAACCCTTTAGCCGCGCGCTCAAAGCTGAGCCGCGCGGCTAAAAACGAAAGTAAAATGTGCCGGTTAGCTCAGGGAGCTGTTCGGGATCGCCGCGGTATAATCGCGGCATCCCGAACAGCTGTAGCACAGGAGGAGGTCTCTTACCTTCTCCTGCGCTGTCCGATCGCCGAATGAATGCCTGAGATCCCGGCTTGAGCAATCAATCGCCGAAAACACTGATTGATCCATTCCTATGAAGATGGATCAATCAGTGTAAAAGATCAATAAATGCAATGTTATAGCCCCCCCTATAGGAGCTATAATATGGCATAAGAAAAGTGTAAAACAATCATTAACCCTTTCAATTATCCCTTCCCCTAATAAAAGTTTGAATCACCCGGCATTTCCAAAAATAAAAAAAACATTATGTAAATAATAATAAAAATAAACATATGTGGTATCGCCGTGTGCGGAAATGTCCGATTTATAAAAATATACCGCTTTTTAAACTGCTCGTTCAATGGCGTACGCGCAAAAAAATTTCAAAGTCCAAAATAGCGCATTTTTGATCACTTTTTATACCACAAAAAAGTGAATAAAAAGTGATCAAAAAGTCTGATCGGAACAAAAATGGTACTGCTAAAAACTTCAGATGATGGCGCAAAAAATTAGTCCTCAAAGCGCCCTAAACATAGAAAAATAAAAAAGTTATAGGGGTCAGAAGATGACCATTTTAAACGTATAAATTTTCCTGCATGTATTCATGATTTTTTTCGGAAGTGATACAAATTCAAACCTATATAATTAGGGAATCATTTTAACCGTATGGACCTACAGAATAAAGATAAGGTATCATTTTTGACAAAAAATGTACTGCGTAAAAACAGAAGCCCCCAAAACTTACAAAATAGTGTTTTTTCATCAATTTTGTCGCACATTGATTTTTTTTCCCGTTTCACCTTAGATTTTTGGGGTAAAATGACTAATGTCATTACAAAGTAGAATTAGTGACGCAAAAATTAAGCCATTATATATAATTTTAGGTGAAAATTTTTAAGAGTTATGATTTTTTAAAGTTAAGGAGGAAAAATTGAAAATGAAAAAACGGAAAAAGCCCGGGTCCTTAAGGGGTTAAAACAAAAGTTCTTGGCAGTTCATAGTAGTGGATAATATAAGATACAGTTGCAGTTGGCTTCCTTTGAAAATGAAAGTATAAAAACACATTGGCCCTCATTTACTTAGAAAATCGGGTTGTAAGTCTATGTTGCTTTCTTACCCGACTGCTTTTTTCCCCTGGTATTTATTATTATGTCGCATCCTGTTTGTCGCACGTGGGTTTTGTAGGTTTTGGTTTCCAACTCCTCTGAGTTGTCGTGAAAAAATCCACAACAATTCAACAAATTCGGGTTGGAAACCTTTCTAAATACGTGGGAAAGCTCAGGAATGTCGGGTTACGCCCCTTTTTCGGGTTTGGGGGAATCCACTTCGGGTCCGTCGGGAAAAAATGTAGCATCGTGTCGCAGACTGGCGCACGATGTCTGCGACACGGCACAGACAAAGATGCGCCAAAAAAAAAACGACAAAAGAAGTCGGGTTTAGAATAATAAATGAGGGCCAGTGTATCAGCAATTGACAGTCTTAGTGATATATAGTGGTACCCATCCTTAGCAGAGATGACAGCTCAGGTTTGGCTGGTTTGTGAGAGGCTTTCAGGCACTGACAGCTCTGATTGATGTGGCTGCAGAGAGGTAGGTGCTGGAGGGATCAGGTCACCATTGTGCTGGTGACCAGGACGGAGCCTTTGGCCGGGGGAAGCTGATAGCCTCCTGGTGCTGGCGTGTGACGTCAGGAGTTCGCGGGCTCTCTCCTCCAAATCTCTCTGACTTAATGGACTGGGCTGGATTAGGCTGCAATGCTGGATTAGATCGAGGAAGCTTTCAATCCTTTGGATACAGGATATGCAGATACCGCTAGGTTAGTTAAGCAGTTCAGATGTAGCGGTTTTTCAGTGATGAAATCACAGACTAGACGCGTTTCAGGGTTCTATACTTTACTGTAGATGACTACTGAGGAAAGGGTCAAAGTATAGAACCCTGAAACGCGTCTAGTCTGTGATTTCATCACTGAAAAACCGCTACATCTGAACTGCTTAACTAACCTAGCGGTATCTGCATATCCTGTATCCAAAGGATTGAAAGCTTCCTCGATCTAATCCAGCATTGCAGCCTAATCCAGCCCGGTCCATTAAGTCAGAGAGATTTGGAGGAGAGAACCCGCGAACTCCTGACGTCACACGCCAGCACCACGAGGCTATCAGCTTCCCCCGGCCAAAGGCTCCGTCCTGGTCACCAGCACAATGGTGACCTGATCCCTCCAGCACCTACCTCTCTGCAGCCACATCAATCAGAGCTGTCAGTGCCTGAAAGCCTCTCACAAACCAGCCAAACCTGAGCTGTCATCTCTGCTAAGGATGGGTACCACTATATATCACTAAGACTGTCAATTGCTGATACATTGTGTCTTTATACTTTCATTTTCAAAGGAAGCCAACTGCAACTGTATCTAATATTATCCACTACTATGAACTGCCAAGAACTTTTGTTTTAAGCAGGATTGCACAAGAGGACTTAAATGGTCACTGTCATGAAGTAAAAAAAAATTGATATGTTGTAGTATTTAAGTACTACAACATATCTCTAATATACTTTAATTAAAAAAAGTCATTTTAAACAAGTTTAAAATCCCTTTTAAATTCGGCCACTAGGGGTCGCCCTCCTAGTGGCCGAATGCATTCAGCAGTGACGTCACCACTGAATTTCGACTCATTTCAGCCTGGCAATGAGTCGAAATTCAGGCACTGCTGTGCTCGCTCCCGCCTGTCAATCAAACAGGCAAGAGCGAGCACGCTGATAGCTGGGGCTGCGCGCATTGGCCAGCTCCACTGGCCTCGCGCGCGGCCCCGCCTGCCCGCCCCCGTTACCCTGTCCGCTCTATTAAAGCGATTTAAAAGTTTTTTTTAAAGCCAGGTAGGGGGTTAGGGCTAGATTACTAATAGGTAGGGACATATTAGATTATATATTACTTGGTGGGAGCTACACTTTAACCCATTCAATACAGTTTATGCATCAGTGATGAATTTCATAAATTTTTTAATTTTTAATATTCTTAATTTTCTTATTTTATTGTAAGATATATACTGTTTATCTCTTCCACAAGGGCCCTCTGTGGGGGAAAAATACAATTATCTATACATATATATATCAGAATTTTTAATAAAATACATTATAGTTAATTATAATTGAAGCATGATCTTTTATTACTGCATTAATTATAGCATTTATTCTCCTGGAGGTCTGGAAAAAAAAAAAACTAATTTACAAATCTGTTTAACTTTCTGGTACCAGTTGATTTAAAAAAAAAATGTTTGCCAGCGGAGTACCCCTTTAAGTACCAACAATTGGTAGTAGTATTAGTAATGCTGAAAAATGTTTCTCTTAGCAGCTCATACAGAACCTATCGTAGGAGGGGGGATGAGGTGCATTGCGCACAGGCCCTAGGGGAACCAAACAAGCATTATAAAGACTGTAGACACTGTAACAGCACCCATGAATTCCCTGAACTGAAAAAACTTAAAGGGGTACTCCGCTGCTCAGCGATTGGAACAAGATGTTCTGAACGCTGGAGCCGATGCCGGGAGCTTGTGACGCCCCCCTCAATGCAAGCCTATGGGAGGGGGCGTGACAGCTGTCACGCCCCCTCCCATAGACTTGCATTGAGAGGGCGGGACATGACATCATGAGGGGGTGGGGCTATGAGGTCACAAGCTCCCAGTGCCGGTGTGAGGTGGTTTTTTGCGCCCCCGTAGATCTATGCGTCCGCTCCTCCCCCAGCTCTCCGAAGATTTCCGAAGCTCGAGCTGGGGGAAGGCAGAGCAAGGGGAGGGAGGAGGTTCACGCCCCCTCCCTCATCTCCCTTCCCTGAGCTCGGCTGCTCGGCTGGACGCAGATCTCTACGGCCACGCCCCCTCCCTGAGGACATAGAGCTCCACAGCAGGTCCCCTCCCTCATTCTCCCCGAGCTGAGGACGTAGAGCAGTGCTCCCAATGAGCTCTATGTGTAAAGGGGGACATACTGCACGGGCTAAAGGGGGACATACTGCAGGGGCTAAAGGGGGACATACTGCACGGGCTAAAGGGGGACATACTGCACGGGCTAAAGGGGGACATACTGCAGGGGCTAAAGGGGGACATACTGCACGGGCTAAAGGGGGACATACTGTGGTGATCTACATCCTCAGTTCTGGGAGATAAGAGAGGGGGCGTGTATTTCTCCCCGTGGAGATCTGCGTCCAGCCGAGCTGAGGGAGGGGGCGTGAACCTCCTCCCTCCCCTTGCTCTGCCCTCCCCCAGCTCTAGATTCGGAAATCTTCGGAGAGCTGGGGGAGGAGCGGACGCATAGATCTACGGGGGCGCAAAAAACCACCTCACATCAGCTTCAGCGTTCGGAACATTTTGTTCCAAACGCTGAGCAGCGGAGTACCCCTTTAAAGGGGTTCTCCACCATAAGGTGATTTTAGTACGTACCTGGCAGACAGTAATGGACATGCTGAGGAAGGATCTGCACTTGTGTTGGGGCTAAATGGCTATGTTGTGAGATTACCATTACGCTGAGGCCAGGGCCGGCCCAAGACATTGTGCTGCCTGGGTCCATTAGTGAGATGCTGACCAAAAAAAAGGGCAATTCTGGGGATTTGTATTTTTTTTTTTTACTTTTATGCCATTTACCGTACGGGATTAAAAATGTTATATTACCTAATATGTTTATTTTTATTATATTTACATGTTTTTTTTATATGGAAAATGGGAAATGGGGGGGGGGGATTTCAACTTTTAATATGGTAGGGGTTGATGTGCGTTTTTTAAACCTTTTATTAAACTTTTTTTTTTTTTACACTTTATTGGTCCCTTAGGGGACTTTTAGGAGGAATCGGTAGATTCCTCATACAGATCAATGAAGTCCCATAGAACTCTCTCTGTGCTCTGTGATCATTTGGTAGAGCCGTGGACAGGCAGGAGGGAGAGGTTAGGCCCCTTTCACACTACAGGTATCATCCTGATTTTTTACTGTCGTTATTTTACAATAATGGATGAAAAAAACGGATGCAATAACTGGTAATAACGGATGATAACTGATGACCATCATCCGTTATTTTTAATGGGTTTTTTTCTGTTATCATCCGTTATCATCTGTTATTACCAGTTACATCCATTTTTTTTAAATCAGGTTTTTAACCCTTTTTTTGTAAAGCTGTGCTGAGCATGCTCAGTACAAAAAACGGATGCTAAAAAAACCTGACAATAACTGATGTTTTTTTTGAACATCCGGTTCCCATAGACTTCAATGTTAAATTTTAACGTCCGGTTTTTCACAATTTTTTTATTTTTTTTTGCCGGACCAAAAATTTGTGTCTTTTGTGCCAGCAAAAATAACGGGCATTAGTAAAAACAGACATACCTGATGCAAAAGGATGGTCAAAAAATCCCATCGACATGAATGGCCATTTTGATGTCCATTTTCAGAACTTTTTGCCGGGAGTAATAACGGAGGTTTTTTAAAGGGTACCTCTCATCAAAAAAACTTTTGATATATTATAGATTAATGTATGCAGAATAACTTTACAATTGCATGTTATTAAAAAATCTGCTTCTTTCTATTTAATTTTCCACTTTGAAGAAATGACCACTAGGGGTCTCCCTACCAGTCCTGGCAGCAAGCATTTCAGACTCATGCTGGAGTCCTAAACACTACGAGCTGCCAGTCTGCTTTGTTCACAAAGAAGAACACTCGGAGCTGCCAGCCTGCTTTGTTCACAGCCTGTTTGGCTGTGAACAAAGCAGGCTGGCAGCTCTGAGTGTTTAGGACTCCAGCATGAGTCAGAAATGCTTGCTGACAGGACTGATCGGGAAAAATACAATAGAAAGAAGCATATTTTTCATTAACATGCTATTGGAAAGTTATTCAACATTCATTAATCTAAAATATATCAAAAGTTTATTTGATGAGAGGTACCCTTTAACCCTCCGGCTTCCTCTACTGAGATCAATGGGTGACAAAATAATCTGTACCCTCACCCTGCACACTTCATGCATTCTGCAACTCCCTGTGTATGACAGTGACCTGGAGATCGTGTTCTGTGTCCCCTGCTCCTCCTCTCTTTTCCTGGACTCCTCTTCCCTCCTCCTCCTCCTCGTAACCAGTTTCTGATCATCCCTAACAACACACAATACACAGCGACACAGACTCACACTCACTGACACAAACACCCGAGCATAGGGGAGCAGATCCTCAGAGAGAGTTCCCCAGGCAGCATGGCAGCCACCTACCCCCCCAAAATCAGCCCCATGCTGATGACAGCCGACCCCCATTACATCCCAGGGTAAGTCCAACTCCAGAGCCACTCTCTCTACTAGAGATGAGCGAACTTACAGTAAATTCAATTCGTCACGAACTTCTCGGCTCGGCAGTTGATGACTTTTCCTGCATAAATTAGTTCAGCTTTCCGGTTCTCCGGTGGGCTGGAAAAGGTGGATACAGTCCTAGGAAAGAGTCTCCTAGGAATGTATCCACCTTTTCCAGCCCACGGGAGAACCTGAAAGCTGAACTAATTTATGCAGGAAAAGTCATCAACTGCCGAGCCGAGAAGTTCGTGACGAATCGAATTTACTGTAAGTTCGCTCATCTCTACTCTCTACTATCAATACTCAAATTCTGCACTTATCCTACAGAGTTAGGGTACATTCACACGGGCGGATTTTTTTGCGGGTTTCCCACTGCGTATTTGAAAGTGGGCGGGCTCTTCTCGGCTGCCCGCAGCAGATTTTCCGTGGCAGAATTTACGCTCCGGAAAAACCGCCGCAAGCCCCAATGAAGTCAGTAGGGACTTTGGCGGATTTTCTGCAGCGCAAATTCCGGCGCAGAAAACCTGCAGCGGACAGCTGAGAAGAGCCCGCCCACTTTCAAACACGCAGCAGAAAACCCGCTAAAAAATCAGCACGTGTGAACGTACCCTTAGGGTACGTTCACACACGGCAGATAGTGCAGAATTTAAGGAATTGCAGAATTCCGGTGGAATTTGCAGCAGAATTTTGGTGGAATATCTGTCTTCTGAGCACATGGGATTCTGCCACGGAATTCTGCAAAATAGAAATTCCATTTAAATCACAAGACAGTAAATGACGGCGGAATTCCGCACTGATACATAGTAACGACAGCCAAAGGCTGTCCGGGGATGCTGGGAGTTGTAGTTTTGCAACAGTCGGAGGCACCCTGGTTGGAAAACACTGATTTAAGTCTATCAAGTGTGATACAGTCTGATACCTTCTTGTATCTAAGCCTATCATTTGTCACACTATCCGCTGTTATTTATTTTGTATCTCAGCTTATCATGTGTGATACTATCTGCTGAGCTCTTTTATCTAAGACTATCATGTTTGATGCCATCTGATAAGTTCTTGTATCTGAGCCTGTTATATGTGATACTGTTTGCTGATTTTGTGTATCTAAGCCCATCAACTATGATACTTACCATCTGCTGAGCTCTTGTATCTAAGCCTATCACGTGTGATACAGTTTCTGACATGGACAGAAGTGTCAGCAGTGGACAGACAGAAAAGAAATCCAAAAAGAAAAGAATTTTATATAGCAGCTAATAACTACTGGAAGGATTAAGATTTTTTTTAATAGAAGTCATTTACAAATCTGTTTAACTTTTTGGCACCAGTTGATTTAAAAAAAAAAAATGTTTTTTCCACCGGAGTACCCCTTTAAAGAGTAGCTCCCACCATCCTATATTTTTTTTCTGTCCCTGCCTATTGCCAATCTATCCCTAACCCCCTCCCTGCTTTTTATTTTTATTTTTACTATATTAAAAATGGCTTTTTGTCTGCCTGGTAGAGTGCTCACTACCAGGCAGACTTCCCCAGCAGGCGCCACGTCACTGATGCCTGCTGGGGGGGGGGGACTTCCGCCCTTAGTTCATCTACACAGGGTGCCTCCAGCAGTTTCATCACTACAACTCCCAGCTTGCCCTGACATCTATTTGCTGTCAGGGCATGCTGGGAGTTGTAGTATTGAAAGAGCTGGAGGCACCCTGTGTAGATAAACTTAGTTACATGCGGCGCTAGCCCGTCCCCTCCGTCCCCCCCCCCCCGCGCGCCATACCCCGTTCCCTCCATCACAACCCCCCCCCATTACACTTACTGCAGAGTCCGGCAGCGGGCGTGCAGGGACAGCGGCGGCGGCGGCGATGTGCGGGAGGAGTGGCCTCCCAGCCAGTGGCCGGGTAGCCAATGCGCTCGCTCCCTGCCTGTCTGATTGACAGGCAGGGAGCGAGCGCAGGCTGAATGAAAAAGGACTGATGCCCGGCCGCATCGGTCCTTTTTCAGGCTTTCAGGCTGCAGCCGGCCACTAGGAGGGAGACCCCTAGTGGCCGGTTTTCAAATGAAAATTAAACAATTTTAATAAAAAAAAATAATAATAAAAGTAGATTAGAGATATGTTGTAGTACATAAGTACTACAACATATAAAAAAAAATTAAGTTAGTGACAGTGCCCATTTAAGCCTACTATGTGTGACACTCTGCTGAGCTCTTGTATCTAAGCCTATCACATGTGATACAATCTGATAAGTTCTTTTATCTAAGCCTATAATTTGTCACACTATCCGCTGAGTTTTTGTATCTCAGCTTATCATGTGTGATACTATCTGCTGATTTCTTGTAATTAAGCATATTATTTGTGTCTGATGAGCTCTTGTATCTAAGCCCATCACATGTGATACCGTCTGATAAGTTCTTATATCTAAGCCTATAATTTGTCACACTATCCGTTGAGTTTTTGTATCTCAGCTTATCATGTGTGATACTATCTGCTGATTTCTTGTAATTAAGCATATCATGTGTGTCTGATGAGCTCTTGTATCTAAGCCCATCACATGTGATACCGTCTGATAAGTTCTTATATCTAAGCCTATAATTTGTCACACTATCCGCTGAGTTTTTGTATCTCAGCTTATCATGTGTGATACTATCTGCTGATTTCTTGTAATTAAGCATATCATGTGTGTCTGATGAGCTCTTGTATCTAAGCCTATCACATGTGATACCTTCTTGTCTCTAAGTTATCCAGTGACTGTTCTTTCCCTGTTATGGTGTAATGATAGGCTAGAAGGTAAGTGATCTCTATGTTACAGTATCAGCTCTGGATACAATGGCGGCCGCACAATGGTTTCCTGTCACCACAGTGTGTTGTTACATCTCCATGGCGCCCGTCCGGCTTAGATACAACAAGGCCTGGGACACCACAGACCTGCCATTATACAGCAGCGCCATTAACCCCTTGGGGGTCCGAGTCCATTCTTTCAATGCATGCATATCAATGCAAGCTATTTAACCCCTTTATGACCAGGAATATGTGATGTCATCCATTTGCTATACCAGTGTTTCCCATCCAGGGTGCCTCCAGCTGTTACAAAACTACAACTCCCAGCAAGCCCGGACAGCCGAAGGCTGTCCGGGCATGCTGGGAGTAGTAATTTTGCAACAGCTGGAGGCACTCTGGATGGGAATCACTGTGCTATACAAAGGAGATGCAGAGTAAAACTTAGTGTTTCCCATATGTGATACAGTCTGATAAGTTCTTGTATCTAAGCCTATGATTTGTCACACTTATCCTCTCATTTTTTTTTTCAATGATACCCACTGTCCGCTGAGTACAGATAATGTAGTAGAGATGACCTGCACTTCTATCTACCACCACAGGTAACACACAGTGATCACTCTCTGAGGACAGATAATGGAGTAGATGTTACCTGCAGTCCTATGTAACGTCACAGATAGCACACAGTACAGTATATATGTGGTGTAGGGTGAGGGTAATGTGTGAATTAACCTTTTTGTGACGCCAGGGCGTGGTTGACCTATACACCACCCAAGGTAGACCAGCTTCTCCTGTGCCAGGCACGGGGCAAATAATTACTCCGACGGAAGGTTACGGATAACTGACTTTACTAGCCCACGCTAGACTGGTGTAGGGTGAGGGTAATGTGTGAATTAACCTTTTCATGACGCCAGGGCGTGGTTGACCTATACACCACCCAAGGTAGACCAGCTTCTCCTGTGCCAGGCACGGGGAAAATAATTACTCAGACGGAAGGTTACGAATAACTGGCTTTACTAGCCCACGCTAGACTGGTGTAGGGTGAGGGTAATGTGTGAATTAACCTTTTCATGACGCCAGGGCGTGGCTGACCTATACACCACCCAAGGTAGACCAGCTTCTCCTGTGCCAGGCACGGGGCAAATAATTACTCAGACGGAAGGTTACGAATAACTGGCTTTACTAGCCCACGCTAGACTGGTGTAGGGTGAGGGTAATGTGTGAATTAACCTTTTTGTGATGCCAGGGCGTGGTTGACCTATACACCTGTGGGCTAGTAACTGGCTTTACTAGCCCACGCTAGACTGTAGTTACTTGGACTTGACTAACTTGACTGACTTGAATTGATCCCCGGACTTTAGTGCTTACCACCAGGCTTTGACTTTCACCCAGGCGCAGGGGTTAGCTGGTAGTGGATGCGTGGTTGCTGGACTAGGCCTCAGGCCTCCTTCAGAATCACCTCACAGACAGACTCCACACTTCTCTCAACTGTACCTCAGCAACTCTACTGAACTGAACTCTGACCCCACTATATATCGGAGCAATTTAGAGAGATCCCATTGGCCGGATAAGTCACATGGTTCACCTTTGCATACTCCCCTAACAACAAGGTTCATGACAACAGGATTCTTAAAGTAACAGGTGCATAGAAAATACCAATACATTAACCCCTTAAAGGGGTACTCCGCCCCTAGACATCTTATCCCCTATCCAAAGGATAGGGGACAAGATGTCAGATCGCCACGGTCCCGCTGCTGGGAAGCCCCGGGATCCCCACTGCGGCAGCCCGCTGTCATTACTGTACAGAGTGAGTTCGCTCGGCACGTAATGACGAGCAGTACAGGGGCCAGAGCATCGTTACGTCACGGCCCCACCCCTCGTGACGTCACGGCCCGCCCCCTCAATACGAGTCTATGGGAGGGGGCGTGGCGGTCGTCACGCCCCTGCCATAGACTTGTATTAAGGGGGCGGGCTGGGATGTCACGAGGGGCGGAGCCATGATGTCACGCTGCTCCGTCCCCTGTATCGCCCGTCATTACGCACAGAGCGAACTCGCTCTGTGCAGTAATGACAACGGGGTGCCGCAACGGCAATCCCAGGTGTCCCCAGCAGCGGGACCGCGGCGATCTGACATCTTATCCCCTATCCAAAGATGTCTAGGGGCGGAGTACCCCTTTAAGGACTCAGCCCATTTTCAATTTAAGGAGTCAAAACAATCTTCATTTTTGCACTTTTTTCCTCCTCATCTTCAAAAAATTACAACTTGTTCAATTGTGCACCTACAGACCCTTATACGGGCTTGCTTTTTGCGTCAACAATTGTAATTTATAATGACATTACTTATTTTCTAACATAATCTGCGGCAAAACAAAAAAAAAAATATTTGTGGGGTGAAATGGAAAAACATAACGCCATTTTGCTAATTTTTAGGGCTCTTTATTCTGTAGGTCCATACGGTTACAGGGATACCCAATTTATGTAGGTTTTATTTATTTTACTATTTTAAAAATATTATAACTACATGCACCAAAATTAGTATTGTTATGGCTGAGGTGAAGTGGATCCGCCTGATCTGTGTGGATGATGGCGTGGGCCGTGCCACCAGGGAGCGGAATCTAAGGTGCCGCTGGCTTTCAGCCTGCCGCAAAGCGGGATGGACTTGCTCGTAGTCAGGACAGGAAGGATGAGATAACTCATAGTCAGGACAGGCAGAAGGTCAGGTCACGTAGCAAGAGGTCAGAAGGCCGGTGGCACAGGAGCAAGGTCGGGAAACATAGCAAAGGTCAGGTACACTGCAGGGCAAGACACAAATGAACCCTTTCTCTAAGGCAAAGAGGGCTCAAAGATCCGGCAAGGCAATAGAGGAAGTGCTGGCACTTAAAACTTTGCTAATTAACTACAACCAATTAAGGGCGTATTGCCCTTTAAATTTCTGAGAGCTGGAGCACGCGCCCTAGGGAGCGGCGACGCGCAAGCCAGCAGACAGAAAGAGCAGGAGCGAGGCAGGGTGAGTTACGGGCCGGAGGACGCCTGAGACCGCATCCCAAGGTGCGGACAGTCGCACCGCCGGCACCGGGGGACGGAACAGGAGTGCGCTTGCGACCACAATCTGGCTGCAGCGTAACCCCTAACAAGTATGTTTAAAATTGTCATCTTCTGACCCTATAACTTTTTTATTTTTCTTCATATGGGGCTATATGAGGGCTTATTTTTTGCGCCGTGGTCTTTAGTTTTTATCTGTACCATTTTTGTTTTGATGGGACTTTTTGATCGCTTTTTATTAATATTTTTATGGTATATGAAGTGACCAAAAATTCACTATTTTGGAATTAGGGTATTTTTTTATGTGTACACCGTCAACCATTCGGTTTTGCTAACCATATATTTTAACAGTTCGGACATTTACGCATGCGGCAGTACCACATATGATTTTTTTTTTTATTACAGTATTTTATTAAAAAAAATTGGAAATGGGGGTGATTTTAACTTTTATTAGGAGGGGGGGATTATTCACATGTACTCTCTTTTTTTTTAACCACTTTTGACTTTTTTTTTTTTTTTATCCCCCATAGGAGGCTACACCATGCAATCTTCTGATTGCATATACTGTTTAATGCTGTGCCATATGCATAGCATTGATCAGTGTTACCAGCGCTCTGCTGCGCAGGCATGGAGCAGTAGATCACCGATCAGACGATGAAGAGGTAGGTGAGGACCTTCCCGTCATCCAGTAAGCTGATCGGGATATCGCGATTCTGTCACGAGAGTCCAGATCAACTCCGCTTAGCTGCCGGTATAGTTTTACTTTCAGTTTAGACACCCCGATCAACTTTGATCGCGGCGTCTAAAGGGTTAATGCCGGGCATCGGTCTGATTGGCGGTGCTTGGCATTAGCCGTGGGTCCTGGCTTCCCGTATCAACCGTGACCCATAGGGTTTAACCCGTCCTCCGCTTGTGAAAACGGTTTAAACCCTGTTAGCGCGACACAGGACGTACAAGTACGCCCTAAATCCTTAAGGGGTTAACCATTGCATAACATTATGTGGTGGCGGGGTGTGTGGTGCAGGGCAGATGTTTTTATCCCAGGGGGCAGATGGCATTAACCTCTTGTATTCTTTACGCCAGGGTTGTGGTTTATCCTCGATACCACCCGAATAAAGACTCCGACACCAAGTTACAGGCAATGGTAGCTTTACTGAGGGTAGACAGCTGGTAAAATCTATACAGTTCACCTTCTAAAAATCATAATGCTTTCAATTTTGCTAATTTTTTTGTGCCACCAATTCTACTTTGCAGTGACATTAGTCATTTTACCCAAAAATTCACAGCCAAACGCTTTTTATAAATTTTTTCATGATATAAAAAGTGACCAAAAATACGCTATTTTGGAATTTTTTTGCGCGTACGCCATTGACTGTGTGGTTTAATTAACAATATATTTTTATAGTTCAGACATTTCCGCACGTGGCGATACCACATATGTTTAGTTTTATTTACACAGTTTTTTTTTGTTTTGTTTTTTATGGGAAAAGGGGGGTGATTCAAACTTTTATTAGGGAAGGGGTTAAATGACCTTTATTAACTTTTTTTTTGCAATGTTATAGCTCCCATAGGGGGCTATAACACTGCACACACTGATCTTTTACACTGATCCCTGCAAAGTCATAGCCTTGCATGAATCAGCGTTATAGGGGCTCGATTGCTCAAGCCTGTAGCTCAGGCTTGGAGCAATCAAATGCCGATCGGATGCGACGGAGCAAGGTAAGGGGACCTCCGCTCGTGTCCTAGCTGATCGGGACTATCGCGATAAAATCGCCCTTATCAGCCCGACTGAGCTGCCGGGAAGCTTTTACTTTCATTTTAGACGCGGCGATCAACTTTGATCACCACTTCTAAAGGGTTAATAGCGCGTGGCACAACGATTGGTGCGGCACCCTATTAGCCCAGGGTCCCGGCTATCATTTGCCGCTGGGACCGACCCGGTAAAATGTAGGGTCACGGGGTGACCCAGTTTTAAATACCGGGACCGGGAGCAGGGCGTACAGGTACGCCCTGCGTCCTTAAGAGGTTAAGGGCTTTCTGGGACTTGTAGTAGGACTGGACAATTGATTGTAGACCATGCTGACTTGACAGATGACAGGGACTGACTTGACTCATAAAGCTGTGACTTTATCTTACATGACATGATGGTGGCTGCAGGACTTGATTTTGAGGTCTCTAACACTCTGGATACACACACTAGGCGACTGCACTGGACCTCAGCTTAGCAGAAGAGCAGAGCTCAAAGAGAGAGAAGCTCCACCCAGGGCTTATATGGGGGAGACTAGCAGGGAGCTCATAGGTCACTCTTAGGGTCACCTGGTCACTGGTACCTCCTGGGTAACAATCACATGACATATCACATGGTATAACTCTTAAAGAAACATTAAATTTTATAACACTTTACATGGTAAAACATATTTACAATGGGGAAACAAGTGCAGGGGGCCTTGGGGACACTGAAGGAGGCTGCCTGACAGGACATCAGGAGCACGGGGTAACACCTCCCGTACTGGGCCACTACAATTACATTATACTGTGAAATATAAAGTCCTGAGAAGAGTGGGCCCAAGACGGACATTGAAGGCAACATCTGCCACACAGGATGGGCAGGGTGCTATATTGAGTACAGATTCTGTACTGGGTCACCACATATATAATGTAGTAGATGTTACCCCCTGCAGTCCCCCGTAACATCAAAGATAACACAGTGATAACTCACAGAGTCCAGAAAATGCAGTTGATGTTACATGCAGTCATATGTAGTCCTATGTAACGCCACACATTACATACAGTACAGATAAAGTGGTAGCTGATACCTGCAGTCCTATGTAACACCACAGATAACACACCGTATAGGTAATGTAGAAGATGTTACTTGCAGTCCTATGTAACACCACAGATAACACACAGTACAGATAATGAGAGAGATTTATCAAAACCTTTGCAGAGAAAAGTTGACCGGTTGCCCATAGCAACCAATCAGAGACTTTCATTTTTCAGAGGCCTTTAGAAAACCAATTGGTTGCTATGGGCAACCAGTTAACGTCTCTCCTGCCCAGGTTTTTGATAAATCTCCCCAAATGGCATAGGTGTAACCTGCAGTCCTATGTAACTCCACAGATAACACAGTGATAACTGTCTATGTACAGATAATGTAGTAGATGCTACCTGCAGTCCTATGTAATACCAAATATAACACAGTCATGATTCTCCGTGTACATGTGGTGGCCCAGTACGGGATGGTGTTACCCTGTACCTTCCCTGCCCTGTCAGGCAGTGTCCCAAGGTCCCCTTGCAGTGTTTCCCCCATTGTAAATATGTTATGCATTATGCTGTGAATTGTACCTTTAACCAGCTATACCATGTGATTGTTACCCAGGAGGTATCAGTGACCAGCTGACCCCCAAGGGTGACCTATGGGCTCCCTGCTAGTCTCCCCCATATAAGCCCTGGGTGTAGCTTCTCTCTCTTGTTGCTGAGGTCCAGTGCAGTTGTGCCTAGTGTGTGTGTCCAGAGCATTGCAGGCCTGAAGCCCAGAGCTGCAGCCACAGTCAACTACAAGTCCCAGCAACCTTGCGAGGTCTCTTTGTCCCTGGTCACCTCCTTGGGCCCTAGCTGCACTGTATAGACTTTACCATCTGTCTACCCTCCGTAAAGCTACCGTTGTCCATAACTTGGCTTCGGGGTCTTCATTGCCCACGTGCCTAGTCCAGGATCCAGCGGTATACCTTCAGGAGGTTATAGGCTAAACCATGCCCTGGCGTCACGAATACAAGGGGTTAATGCCATCTGCCCCTAAGGTAACAACATCTGCCCTGCATCGCACACTCCGCCTCCACATACAGATAGTGCACTAGATGTTTCCTGCAGTCCTATGTAACAGATATATCAGTCATGTAGCATGTGGTTGGGATGTAGTAGTAATCTTTAAGGAAGCACGTCCTAGCTAGATATGTAATGTAATATATCCTGTTTGCCTATTGCAGATATGGCGGCTACTGTCCCCAGTACAAGTATAACCTGGGTAAGACCTACGGGAAGCTGACCGGCCAACTACTGACCAGTCCTGATATCCGGCACTCCGGCCAGTTAGTCCTCCAGTCCTGTCCATTCCCTCCTCCGCGTCACGAGATCAACCTGGATACGACAACCAGGAGGAAACAGCGTCTGGGCGACAAGAAAGTGTCCTGGAGTATGATCCCAGGATATACGGGTAATGGGGCCCTGAGGGGGCCAATGTGTTGTCCCTTTCCTCTATGTTTTCCTATTACCCTCCCTATTGCTCTTCCATAGTAGATAACCATAAATAATAGGGCCATTTTGTCTTCTCAGGCTTCATCCCCAGGTCTCAGAAATTCTTCGCCAAGACGTACACCGAGACCACGCGGGACGCCCTGTCCGATTTCCAAAAAGACCAAGACCGGCAGCAGAGTCATCTGAAGGAACAGATACTGGTCAGTAAACTCCAGAGCGGTCAGCAGGCGCCCCGGACGGAGCACGAGAAACAGGTGAGTATCTAAGGGTTCCAGATCAGCCCAGGACAGGAGAGATGTGTGTGAGTGCCCTCTAGTGGCTGCTCAGATATATCTGCCATGTCATAGAGAAGAGGCACTGGAAGGAGCCACAAGCCTCATGTAAGTAGAGGTAAGTGCTAATGGTGGACTGTGGTTGGTACTGTCATGTGGCACTTTGTAGCTAGTATAGTGTGGTTGCCCCTGTTCTGGGTGGCATAATCTAAGTTACTTTCCAGAGTCACATTCACAATTCATCTGGTTTGTAACACATCCGTGAGCGCAGAACATTTCACCTTTCCCTACACACACAGTCTGCAGTGACTATTCTTCCCTTTGTCTTCCCTATTTCCAGCTTCTCACAGCCAGGTATCGGACTCCACTCCCCACACTGTCTAAGGAAGCGGCCCCTTACGTCTCCCCCAATGCCTTCCAGATACAGGTCTCCCCTTACTACATGGAGGACGAGGACCCCGACAAGTATTTCATCTCAGGTGACTTTTATTTTTATTTCATTCATAAAAGGTAGAAACAGATAAATATATATAAATATAGCATATAAATATAGTATATATGTGTGTGTGTATATATATATATATATATATATATATATATATATATATGAGAGAGAGAGAAATATGTAAAACTCAACGTATGTGTCACGTATGGGCAGGGAACAGTGAAGCCCTGACTCACCCAAAGCCACTGTCCCTATCTATTGCCTATCCACCCTAAGTGACGGATCGACAACCACAATGACAAACCCTCCCTGCTAAGTGCTGGGGCAGCGTTGTCAAAATAATAAAATACAAAAACAGTATGAGTTGGAGAAACAGCTGGAGGCACACAAACTAACAGAGATACACTAAGACACACACACACGGTCAAATGAATGTCAGTCTAGCCAAAGTCGGTACCAGGAAATAGCGGAGTACAGGAACACTAAGCAGGAGAGTAATCAAAAAGCTGAGCCAAAGATCAAAACCTGACGTCAGAAATACTATGGGGGACATTTATTAAAGCATTTAGTAGTTTGTTTGTTTTTGCTTAAAAGTCGCATGTGCGCCTACACTTTTTTTCCTGCGACTTTTTGCATGTTCAGTGCCCTAAGCAAAAAATAAAAATCTTGCTTACCAAAGCAAAAAGTGATTTTTGACTTGCAGTGTTCAGAGATTTATCAAGTGCGAAAGTTGCAAAAAAGTTGCATTGCATGAAAAAACCTACTAAATTTACTTCAGCTCAGACATGGAGCAGAAAAAGCCACTACCAAAGCCAAAACAAAAAAAATTTTGCTTAAGTGAAAGAAATTTATCAACAGGTTGAAACCAGTTGATAAATAAGTTGCGCATAAGCAAAAAAATTGTAAGAAAAAAATAACTAAAAAAAGGAATACACAAGCAAACATTGATAAATGTCCTTCAACTCCATAAAGATAGGAAAAAACGGAGCACTCACCACTTCGTAGATGCAGACAGGTACCTCTTTATTTTTCACATGCAGTTAGCGACAGGACATGAAGATAGGGAAGGAGGAAGATGACAAGCGGGGGGTTCTCAGGTGATCACACGGGGCAATACGGTCGATACGGTCGTTGCCTCTTGTGATCACCTGAGAACCCCCCACTTGTCATCTTCCTCCTTCCCTATCTTCATGTTCTGTCCCTAACTGCATGTGAAAAATAAAGAGGTACCTGTCTGCATCTACAAAGTGGTGAGTGCTCCGTTTTTTCCTATCTTTATGGAGTTGAAATACAATGCCTATTGTTCTCACGAGTAGCACCACCGAAATCAGACACGGAACCTGAAGCGCAGAGTGAAGGTTGTGAAATTATTGCACCTGTCTGAAGTGTCTTATAGCGGTTGTGCCAGGAACATTTTCTATCTATAAGGATACATTGATAAATGTCCCCTTATAAGATTGCTGGTTATTAAACAAAGTCTTTCACTGGCCAGGAATAGCACACTGCTGGTTTAAATAGCCAGATACACAGGTGCGATCTCAGCATGGTCAGCTGACCAGCCCAGATAGCTGGGGCGTATAAACCAAAGCTCAATAAAATGTAACCCTTCAGGTCAGACTCGGATGAGTCATTACAGTATGTGTATATATGTATATATTTACATATGTTCGTGCATAACTTCTGGAAGTATTTTGATTAAGCTTGGCACACATTTCTTATAGAAAAAAAGGGGATAGATCAGCTCACCACGTTGATTCTAAACAGCCAGGCACAGGTTGATGTTAGTTCGGAAGCACGGATGCAGGGAACCGTTTTTCCCTGTAGAAAGCAGACAAATGGAAGGAATTGTCCAGCTCCCGATAGTGCAGTTAAAACTTAGCATTTAATACAGCCAAAATAAAATTTAAAAAGGCATTGCAGGGATGGGTAGGGACATGTCACTCTAAAAACGTAGTGAAATGCTGACGCATTTCAAGCATAAGCTCGAGCTAAGAGCTTATGGCCGAAACGCGTCGGCGTTTCACTCCGTTTTTAGAGTGACATGTCACTACCCATCCCTGCAATGCCTTTTTAAATTTTATTTTGGATGTATTAAACCCTAAGTTTTAACTGCACTATCGGGAGCTGGACAATTCCTTCCATTTACATATTTCTTACATGTCATCTAAAATATAGTAGATTTTAGGATTGTCCCAATATCGACAATCTCTGCAGCCAGAAACTGAAACAGTACTTTCCTATACAAATTTATGGGACTTTCGTTACTGATCGCGGTATGTTCGGGCTGCAGAAATTGCCCGGGATTTTTAAACATCCTGCCACAAGACCAACATCATGGTAAAGTATGATTTAACTGTCCTGCAGACAGGTGCAGAGAATAGGTAGCACAGGAGCAGGGAGAGGGCACAGGGTGAACAGAGAAGAGATGTTTCTTTTTGCTGGCTGAGCAAAGAGTAAGGGGAAGAGAAGTCATCAGTGCGGAGGCAGGGAGGAGGGATGGCAGCGCAGCTGCAGTGAGGAGTGCAGGGATGAGCAGCCTATCACTGCCGGGGCTTCAGGAGACTAGGAAAGCATGGTGACATGCAGTTTGCCACCCAGCTTTCCCAGGCTCATAAAGTGCTCCAATATGGCTGCTTTACTAGACAGAAATTCCCTTCAGGAGATTGGAAAAGCTTGGTGGCAAGCAGTACACAGTGCAGAGCTTACAGTGCTTCCCTAGTTTTCCCAGTTCCCTTATCTGTCTGGTGATGCAGCCATTTGCAGACATGAAAAGAAGTAGCAGATGTCACTTAGCTGCTGTATTTCCTGAAATTGTATCAATCTAATTATTGATTATTTTATTATTAATTGATTATTTTAAGATATGAAAATTCCTCTGAACAAAAATAAATAAATAAAATAAAATAGAAAAACGAAACAACTTTGTTGCTTTTCCTCTCCCACAAGGTTTAGGTAGGAAGACCAGGGAATGTCAGGGACTCAGCTAGTAAGAATGAATAAAAATGGAATATAAATAAATGATAAATACTTGATGCTGAAATAAAAAAGGTCTGATATTCACTTTAATTTTTATAGATATTTCAGGCCCAGATCATTGGAGTGCATCCATATATTGAATTTTTTTAATGCATTTCATAAATCATGTTTCATTTTCTGATATGTGTCGTCTCCATGTCCCTAAAGGTTACACCGGGTATGTCCCCCGCTCCCGTTTTCTCATTGGCACCGGTTATCCCATCACCACCAACAAAGCGATGACTGAGTTTGGTCATATGACTCTGAAAAAAGGATCCAAAATTGGAGAACACCAGGAAGCACGAGAATGGAACAGACCCCAATCTGATCAGAGCCACATCTACCTGGAGCAGCTGGGGTTACTTCCTCGCTATACTGGATATGTGCCAGGTTAGAAAGTTCTGTGAGTCCATGTTTAAAGGGGTACTCCACCTCTAGACATTTCATACCCTATCCAAAGGATAGGGGATAAGATGTCTGATCGCGGGGGTCCCACCCCTGGGGACCCCCGTGATCTCGGCTGCGGCACCCCATACATCCAGTGCCTGGCGATGCAGAGGCGGCGGCTCATGGCATAACGGCCACACCCTGCTCATGATGTCACGGCCACACCCCCTCAATGCAAATCTATGGGAGGGGGCATGACGAATGTCATGCCCCCTCCCATAGACTTGCATTGAGGGGGCGTGGCCGTGACTTCATGATCGGGCATGGCCGTGACGTCACGAGCCTCTGGCGATGCACCCGACGCACTAAATGAACTCTGGGTGCAGCACGGAGATCGGTGGGACCCCGGCGATCAGACACCTTATCCCCTATCCTTTGGATAGGGGATAAGATGTCTAGGGGCAGAGTACCCCTTTAACGTACAGCCATTCATTCCTCGATGGGTTATCCAGGAGTAAGAATGGTATCACCTCTCCTCACTCCCTGGTGCTCCACTTCCGCCACCCTCTCGTCTCAGAAGTATAAGGGTCCATTAACATTACCCAAATTCCGCTGTGAATTATTGCAGCAAAATCCCATTGATCGCAATAGTATTCTGCTGCTCAGTGCGCACTATAGAGGCTCCGCAGCGGAACGTCAGAGATAGAGGCTCCGCAGCAGAACACCAGAGATGTACCTGGATTCTGACGAAAGAATGAACATGGTCAATCCTTTGCCGGAATCTGACCGGAACTGCACTGCAGTCAATGGGATGGCACTTAATGGCCCGACGGAATCTCGCTAAGAATAATTCCCAGCCGAATTTCTGTAGTGTGCAAGATCCCTTACCTGTATTCGCTCGGGAAATTCCCATTTGAAGGGGTACTCCTGTGGAAAACTTTTTTTTTTTTTTTGAATCAACTGGTGCCAGAAATTAAACAGATTTGTAAATTACTTCTATTAAAAAATCTTAATCCTTCCAGTACTTTTTAGGGGCTTTATACTATAGAGGAAATGCTTTTCTTTTTGGATTTCTCTTCTGTCACGACCACAGTGCTCTCTGCTGACCTCTGTTGTCCATTTTAGGAACTGTCCAGGGCAGCATATGTTTGCTATGGGAATTTTCTCCCGCTCTGGACAGTTCCTAAAATGGACAACAGAGGTCAGCAGAGAGCACTGTGGTCGTGACAAAAGAGAAATCCAAAAACGAAAAGCCCCTAAAAAGGACTGTAAGGATTAAGATTTTTTAATAGAAGTAATTTACAAATCTGTTTAATTTTCTGGCACCAGTTGATTTAATAAATTTTTTCCCCACGGGAGTACCCCTTTAAAGGGTATCTGTCAGGTGTATTCGTTGCTACGAACTGTTGGATAGCTTTTAGGGTATAAAAGAAAACTGTACCTTTCCTGGAGTTGATGGCAGTCACCAAACTTATAAAATCTCCTTTTTATTTCTCAGCCATGTGTCAAGGAGGCGGAGCCGAGCTGCTCAAGTGCCACAGCCTAGGGCGCCTCCTAGCTCACCCTCATCTCCCAGTCCCTCCTGATTGACATATAGAGCCCTGTATGTAGAACTCCCTTTAGGTAGTTTTTTCTTTCCTGTAGCTAGGAACCCCTTTTAGGTAGTTTGCCCCCTGCAGGTAGGACCCTCCTATAGGTAGTTTGCCGACTGTAGGCCGGACTCCTCGGTAGGTAGGACCCTACTGAAAGTGGTTTGCTCCTGCAGGTAGTTTGCCCACTGTAGGTAGAATGTCCTGTTATATAGGACCCCCCCTTTTAGGTAGTTTGCCCTGTATATAGGACCGATGGCACTTACTTACATACTACACCCTGTCTGCGGCCCTGTACTTCTGTGCCCATATGCTGGATGGATGGCTTCCCCCGCTCATAACATGGTGTCCTTTAGATGCACGTAAATCTGCTACCTCTATAGCGTTATTCTGCTCTCTAGCAAATAGCGTAGGCAACATGGAGAAAGCAGAATGATGTAAATCATCACATGCTCCTCCATACGACGTCATCTTAGGGACAGAGAAACCGTCCAGGTAGCACACGGAAGAACAGGGGACGGAGCTACATTTTATACAGAGATTGGGGCAAGTGCTGTCGGCTCTGCACTGCACTGGTTGAAAAATGGTGCCCTAAGGGTAAGTTCAAAACAGCGTGAAAACAGCCCTGAAAAAAAGAAGCGGCGTGTTACTTTTCAGAGCAATTCCGCTTAGAAGTCACATAGCAGCTTAAAAAAAGCCTGAAATAAAATCACCCAAAAACTGTACTATTAAAGGAGTAGTCCAGTGGTGATTCAGTGGTGAGCAACTTATCCCCTATCCTAAGGATAGGGGATAAGTTGCAGATCGCGGGGGGTCCGACCCCTGGGGCCCCCCGCGATCTCCTGTACGGAGCCCCGACAGCCCGCTGGAAGGGGGCGTGTCGACCTCCGCACGAGGCGGCGGCCGACACGCCCCCTCAATACAAGTCTATGGCAGAGCCGAAGCGCTGCGTTCGGCAATCTCCGGCTCTGCCATAGCGATGTATTGAGGGGGCGTGTCGGCCGCCGCCTCGTGCGGGGGTCGACACCCGCTATCTCGGCGGAGAGCCGGGGCCCCGTACAGAGAGATCGCAGGGGGCCCCAGCGGTCGGACCCCCCGCGATCTCAAACTTATCCCCTATCCTTAGGATAGGGGATAAGTTTTTCACCACTGGACTACCCCTTTAAAGGGGTACTCCACTGGCCAGCATTCTGAAGTAAATGTTCCAAACACTGTTTTCGTACTGTGGGGGTCGACCATGCCCCTCGTGATGTCATGGCCATGCCCCCTCAATGCAAGTCTATGGGAGGGGGCGTGACGGCCGTCACGCCCCCTCCCATAGACTTGCATTGACGGGGCATGGCCATGGCATCACGAGGGGCGTGACTGACCCCCCGCAGTGCGTTCGGAACATTTACATCAGAACGCTGGCCAGTGGAGTACCCCTTTAAACACTTAAGGGACAACTATTTGGCCACACCAGTAAAGTCTCAGATGTCTGTGCAAAAATGTTTTTATTAGTGTGTATATGGATGTATAGGTCCAGAAAATTTCCTAAAAATCCCATCTTGAACTGCCTTATTTCTGAGCATTGTTAATAATGAACCATCACCATCTTGACAGGTTACAAGTTCCAGTATGGACACACCTATGGTTCTCTTACCCAAAATGCCCTTGGCCAGTCCACAATGGAAAAACAAACGGTGAATTAGGAAACCACTGGTAAAGCCCACACCGACCTTCTCTGGTGGAAGATCGGCTCCCCGAAGACAACTATGTGTCAGACAATGAAGACCACATACTTATCCTACATTACCGCCTACACTGAGCCTCCATTGTTTGTCCGGGGTGGACAAGATAAAATGGACCAAGGACCAAAGAATAAATGAATTGCGTGCCAAAGCCAAAGGATGCAACCAAGACAATTGTTATTCTCAAGCAGAAAAAATGGAGACAATCAATAAGTTTATTTGTAATAAATGTGTGAGTTTGTGTGTGAACAAGTGTTTGTATTTCTTAATGTTTGTATCCCTTGTCACAGGGCTCAACAAGTCCCAAGTTGCCATGCCGACTAAGAATTTCATCGTGGCGCCTAGATGTTTGTCAGCCCTTTTCCCATAAGGGTTGTCCATCTTTTAAAAAAGCTAATTTTTTTTTTTTTTTACTTACCTCCGCCTCTGTTATTGCTCTGATTCCTCTTTCTGGCTCTGGTTGGTGCTATTGGTTACAATAGCAGCGGACGTCAGGTGACCACCCCTGCTGAACACCAGGACTGCTGAACACCAGAGCGCGGACCTAAGACATCCGCTGCTAAACTCCGAGGGGACACTAATGACTGTGACAGTGGAAGAGATAAGGGAATACTAATGACTATGACACACGGGGAAATGAGGGGGACACTGATGAGTGTGAAACACAGGGAGATGAGGGGGACACTAGTGACTGTGAAACATGGGAAGATGAGGGGACAATAATGCCTGTGACACAGAAAGCGATAGGGGGACAATATTTACTGTGACACAGAAAGAGATGAGGGAACACTAATGACTGTGGCTCAAGGAGATGAGGGGACACTAATGACTGTGACATGGTGGGGAATGACTGTGACACAAAGAGATGAGGGAACACTAAAGGGGACTCTATTTACTGTGACACAGAAAGATGAGGGAACACTAAAGGGGACTCTATTTACTGTGACACAGAAAGAGAAGAGGGAACACTAATGACTGTGACACAAGGAGATGAGGGGACACTAATGACTGTGACATGGTTGGGGATGAGGGGAACACTAATTTACTGTGACACAGAAAGAGAAGAGGGAACACTAATGACTGTGACACAAGGAGATGACACTAATGACTGTGAAATGGTGGAGGATGAGGGGGACACTAGTGACTGTGACACACAGGGAGATGAGGTGACACTAGTAACTCTCTCTTGTTCCTGTGCTGCCAAGCAAGCAGCATCATTGCTCTTGGGTTGCTGACTTTGGACGAGGTGACTTCCGAAATCATACATTTTATTCATACATCACGGATTGTGATTCTTTCCTAACGGATTGCACCAGAAACCCCTGGATCTTCTACACCCTGATTTTGGATGCTTCTACTATCGAACCAAGGCTTTCTGACTGCCGACACCGGGGAGGCTGCACCGTTCTAATACGCTGTTTAAGGTGGTTGTGTTTGGCACACATCCACAAAAGGTGAGCGAGATTGCACCTACCTTCTTACCATCCCCTTTAAAGCACATCCAGCCTTTTAAGGTCTTCTATCCCATGAGAAGCTCTGCTGTTTTTTCTCCTTATAGATTTACTAGTAACTGTGACACTGGGAGAGATAAGGGGACATTTATGACTGTGACACATGGGGAAATAAGGGGACACTAATGACTGACACAGGGAGAGATAAGTTGACACTAATAACTGTGACATATGGGAAGATAAGGGAACACCTATTAATTTGACACTGGGAGAAAGATAAGGGGACACTAATGACTGACACACGGGGATATGAGGGGACACTAATGACGGTGACACCAAGGGAGATAAGGGGGCCCCTAATGACTGTGACACACAGAGAGATGAGTCGGACATTAAAGACTGTGACTGAGCGTTCTAGTGCAGAACTTTCATCCAAGAAGATCCACCCCTGCTTAGGGAAACCCCACCCCTGCTTAGGGAAATTCTTAGTTATTACAAGAAATAATCATCACAATGACGTCTATATTCAGCACCTTTTTTTATTAATATGCGTAATAAATAAACAAACCAATAAATATACATATATATGGCAGAAGACACCAAGATAACAGGCGCAGATGTAACAGACGAGGGTTAGCTTGGGCACGAGCGGATGTACGCACGCCAGTCGTTTCGCAGATTAACTCCATCCACAACCCTTTCCAGAATGGAAGATGCAGCATAACATAGGGGAAAGTATTGGGGACCAGGATGGAAAGTTATAAAGAGGCCAACTGAGCCTATATGGGGTTGTCTCCATTCACCCTTGAGAATGAAGATTAGTCCTTTAATTTATATTTGCATTATTATTATTATTGTAAATGCATGCAAATGTAGGCAATTCGGTTCTACAAAAAAATTACTTTAGAGTTATTTAGGTGACCTGCCTGAACCACGAGCCACCGGGGTACCATGCTGGCTTTGATAGATCTCTCCCAAAATCAGTGGTCTCAAACTGTGGCTGTCCAGGTATTGCAAAACTATAACTCCCAGCATGCCCGGACAGCCGTTGGGAGTTGAAGTTTTACAACATTTAGAGGGGCACAGTTTGAGACCACTGCCCTAGATAGAGAGATTTATCAATTAAGGCTGCTGGGGCGAGGAGATGCCATGGGGACCCCTAGATCAGGCAGCATGATTCCTATATCAGGCAGCATGATGAGAGGTTTCCTTTAAAGGGGTACTCCACCCCTAGACATCTTATCCCCTATCCAAAGGATAGGGGATAAGATGTCTGATCGTGGGGGTCTCACTGCTGGGGACCCCCGCAATATAGCATACGGCACCCACCTGTTTCTGCTCATAGACTTGCATTGAGGGGACGCGGCGTGACGTCACACGGGGGCGGAGTCATGAGGTCACGGACTTCCGTTCCGGTGGTCGGGACCCAGACCCTCCAGCGCTTCCGGAGCAGAAACAGGGGGGTGCCGCATGCTATATTGCGGGGGTCCCCAGCGATGGGACCCCCGCGATCAGACATCTTATCCCCTATCCTTTGGATAGGGAATAAGATGTCTAGGGGTGGAGTACCCCTTTAAGAAATGTATTAATATAGACTGCGCAGAAAGAGATAACAGAGCCGATATTCCATACAAAAGTTACAATAATAGTGTGCACATTATCACTACTTTCTATATACTCCTAATGAAGGTAGAGCGCAGATGAATGTTCATGGTATAGGGGAGGAAAGGTCAGAATAACAAAAAAAAAAATTAAAAAAAAAAAAAAAATATATATATATATATATATATCTAAAGTATTATAAGTAATAACAATTATGGCTTGTGGAGACTAACAATACGGTAAAAAGTTCACGGTAAACAATTATTGACATCAGGTTTAGGTTCTCGAACCAATGACTGAAATCTTGGGGGCTCGTCCGGGATGAAAATGTTACCATTCTTTGAAATGTTGCTGACTTTTATCCTAGAACAAGTTGATGAAGGGTTAATTTATGAATGGATTTAAGAACAGTATTCAAAGATATTATCAAGGTAAACACAATTGTTTATCCGCTATGACCATAAACTATTTAAAGTGCATCACAAACAATCGACCCCCAAAGGTTGTACCAATTCTAGATTCCTTCACTTACCGAACAGGCATGATCCAATATTGAAGTCCTGTTTTATTAAGTCAGATATACATAATATGACTATTCTACTCCTTTTATTATAAAATACCTGCAGCCTCATTATTAAAGTAGCATTTTTTTTTCACTAGTACTAGTCATACAGTACAATTTATTTTATTCCAGCACACACTGCACTTGTTGTGTGATCACTAGTCTGACTCAAAGTTCCAGTGCTTAAAAAGGATAGGGGATGACATGTCTGATCGCGGGGGGTGGGGTTACGGTCACAGAAGCCCTATTGCTTCCGTGATCGTGATGTCACGCCACGCCCCTCCCTTTATTTCTATTGGATGGGGCGTGACGGCTAGTACACAGCCGTCACACCTCCTCCCATAGACATGAATGGAGGGGGCGTGGCGGCTGTGATAGGCAGTCATTCGTCATCCGGTGTTCTATTTCTTTAGGGTCCATTATACAGCCCCCATTGGTGCATCACAGGACAAGTGAGTTTGATAACCTGGGCAACTGTTTACCCTGGGATTTACGAATGGCCAAGCCCGCCCATGGCCTTCACCTAGGTAACCCAAACAGGCATGTCTACATCTATGATTCTTCTTCTGGAGTCATTTTTGAAAGCATTGATACAGCATCTTACATGTCAAGGTCACTGAGAAGATAGAAAAGGGGGTCTCCTATTTCTTTTTCCCACTTCTTTAAAGGGGTTCTTTGCTGGAAAACATTTTTTTTTTTTTAAATCAGCTGGTGTCAGAAAGTGAAACAGATTTGTAAATCACTTCTATTTAAAAAATCTTGACCCTTCCAGTACTTATCAGCTGCTCTATGCTCCACAGGAAGTTCTTTTCTTTTTGAATTTCTTTTCTGTGTGACCACAGTGCGCTCTGCTGACACCTCTGTCCAGTGTCAGAAAGTGAAACAGATTTGTAAATCACTTCTATTTAAAAAATCTTAATCCTTCCAGTACTTATCAGCTGCTGTATGCTCTTTTCTTTTTGAATTTGTTTCCAGTCTGACCACAGTGCTCTCTGCTGACACCTCTGTCCATGTCAGGGATTGTCCAGAGTAGGAGCAAATCCCCATAGCAAAACCTCTTCTGCTCTGAACAGTTACTGACACGGACAGAGGTGGCAGCAGAGAGCACTGTGGTCAGACTGGAAAGAAATAAAAAAAAAAAAAGAAAAGAGCATTCAGCAGCTGATAAATTCTGGAAGATTAAGATTTTTTTTAAACAGAAGTTATTTACAAATCTGTTTAACTTTCTGGCATCAGTTGATAAAAAAAAAAATGTTTTTCTGCGGTGTACCCCTTTAAAGGATACTCTGCCCCTAGACATCTTATCCCCTATCCAAAGGATAGGAGATAAGATGTCTGATCGCAGGGGTCCCGCCACTGGGTCACCCCCCCCCCCCCCCCCCCCCACGCGATCTCTGGGCAGCACCCGGCATTCTAAACAGTATGTATAGAGCGCTCGTGACATCACGCCACGCCCCCTCCATTCGTGTCTATGGGAGGGGGCGTGACGGTCGTCACGCCCCCTCCCATAGACATCAATGGAGGGGGCTTGGTGTGACATCACGTACTGTTAAGAATGCCGTTGCACGGAGATCGCGCAGTGGGGCCCAGTGGCCGGACCCCTGCGATCAGACATCTTATCTCCTATCCTTTGGATAGAGAATAATATGTCTAGGGGTGGAGTACCCCTTTAACCTCCAGGTAAGCCTATAAGAGCCTCCCTGGTTTTTTGTGAGGACCCAGCATCAGTATTGTGAACATGTTTGAGCAGATGGTGGTGTTGGGCTCTGTAGGCCCCATAGGTGCCCCCTTGGTCTGTTACCATGGTTTGCTCCCTTTTTATACCCTCCCATACCTTTGCCGTCATCTACAGATACCACGCTCCTCTATTCCTTGAAATGCAGGATTTAAAACATTGAGCACAAAGGAAACAACCTAGAAAAGACTATTCATGTCTATGGACTACTAGAGGGCCCGGTACCCACATCCGCTAATTCCGACCCATCCAAACCAAACTGCGGATCCTTTCATTTATACACAAAGGGGGAGATTTATCAAAACCTGTGGAGAGGCAAAGTTGCCCAGTTGCCCATAGCAACCAATCAGATCGCTGCTTTCATTTTTCACAGGCCTTGTTAAGAGTGTAAGAAGCGAGCTGATTGGTTGCTATGGGCAACTGGGCAACTTTGCCTCTCCACAGGTTTTGATAAATGACTCCCATAATGGATACATCGAGGATATCGGCAGCTCGGTCTTGCTCTGCTATAGACAATGGTGCACAACTCCCCCGTCTACAGCGGCGCAAATCATCCAGAATATAATATTAACAGTGCAAGCAACCAGCACACACACTGCCTGCCATATCTATATACAGTTTCGTACATACAAGCAAACACCCCGGTACCCTACAACCACTGGGGCAAGGATCACTCTTCACGCTCAATATCCAGTAGTTACAAATACTAAATCCAGTGCGGTATTACAGCAGAAAGCGCAACTACGTTTATGGTGGCATCTGACTGAACCGCAAGGGGCCGATGAGACGCCAAGACTGAATTGTCAGCTCTTGGGATCCCAAAAAATAAAATAAAAAAAGTCAATGGAAAGAACAAAGTGCAGTAATAAGTCAAGTCAAGGGATATAATAGAGATATATATATACTGTATAGAGTGGCCCCAGTATTACGAATATAGACAATGTCGCTATAGGTTGTTGCTTTTAGTGTGAAATGTTCTCTCCGATGGCAAAAAGATCTTCTGCGGCACCAGAGGTGGAACAATAGGTCCCACGTGCTGATTCAATACCCGTCCCTGGGCAGGTGCCATGGTGTATCATCACATGTGAAGCGATACTAAGATAGTAACATATACATTTGTATACATATACATCTAGCATGATTATATCGGGGGGCCAGTCGAACGTTGTATCAATGCCCGTCTGCTCTACCTGCTTAAAGTGCCATTGTCCCCCTATGACGGAACCAAACAGGGTCCATTGCAATATCAGCCATCCTTATTACTGTTCCCTTATGGACCCATCTCATCATGGGCTTCTACACGGACCCCAACTCCCTCCACAAGCATAGAGGCCAATGTACGATTACTGCCACTTTAGTGCCCAATGCTATACCACTGCTCTCTCATATGGTGGGGGCCCCAAGCATAGGGGCCCATATGCCATTGCATTCTCCGAAACCTTCATTGCAACACTTATCTCATTCTACTCAAGCCGGCCCCAAAATCCAATTCCAATCCCCCCATCCATCCTGCATTTCCAACGATCCTTCAAGCTCCGAAATAACATCTTGAGATTGCGGGATTCTTATTTTTGGGGCTTCTTTCTTACATCCACCATCTTCCTTCTCTTCTCAGCTCGTCTATATTAATACAAGGACACAAGCGGAAGGAGTATAAGCAGCAAATGGTATGTGCTTCCAGTAACCAAGTAGGGTGTAAGCTCTTGGGGGGGTCGCGGATACTGTAGGGTTTTGTTTTCCATAGTTGATCGTACTTAAGCTATTCTAAGGAAGGGGGAAAAAAAAGTCCTAGAGCCGTTTAGTAAAATTCTAGATAGTTAAGTGCTAGTTATGGGGGAATGCCGGGGGGGGAATGCAGATCCCAAAAACAAGTCTACTTGCCCAGTATGAGTCTGGGAACATGTAAGCGTTGGGGGTAAAGTCACAGTATATTGTAGGATGTCTGCATGCACAGCTCACGTCAATATCACGGCTAGCACACGTGCACGTTGGTTTGGGCGCAGGAAGAAGGAATACTGTATTGATTGGACCTTATCCCCTCACACTTGTCCAGCCATAATGCTCCAATGTCCTCCCAGAGGTCAATAGAGACACCATGAAAATACTTCCCCGAGAGATCCTGGCACCCTCCTCGTGCCGCTGTCAGAATCAGCCCCGTCCTCCAGTGTCTTGAGCCCAACGTGTCTCATGAAGGTTATGAGTCTCTTCTGTCAGGCTGAGGAACGAACTTCAGGGGCATAAGGGGGTTCCGGCTCCGCAGGCCACATCGTAGCTGGTCCGAATGGGCTTCATATGCAAAACTGACGTCATTCTGATTGGGTTCTGGGTGGTGACATGAAGAACTGGCGGGTCTAGGGGAAAAATAGTAACAAGATGCATTACATAGGACTGCAGGTAACATCTACTACGTTATCTGTACTGTGTATTATCTGTGGCGTTACATAGGACTGCAGGTAACATCTACTACGTTATCTGTACTGTGTATTATCTGTGGTGTTACATAGGACTGCAGGTCACATCTACTACGTTATCTGTACTGTGTATTATCTGTGGTGTTACATAGGACTGCAGGTAACCTCTACTACGTTATCTGTACTGTGTATTATCTGTGGTGTTACATAGGACTGCAGGTCACATCTACTACGTTATCTGTACTGTGTATTATCTGTGGTGTTACATAGGACTGCAGGTCACATCTACTACGTTATCTGTACTGTGTATTATCTGTGGTGTTACATAGGACTGCAGGTCACATCTACTACGTTATCTGTACTGTGTATTATCTGTGGTGTTACATAGGACTGCAGGTAACATCTACTACATTATCTGTACTGTGTATTATCTGTGGTGTTACATAGGACTGCAGGTAACATCTACTACGTTATCTGTACTGTGTATTATCTGTGGTGTTACATAGGACTGCAGGTAACATCTACTACGTTATCTGTACTGTGTATTATCTGTGGCGTTACATAGGACTGCAGGTAACATCTAGTATGTTATCTGTACTGTGTATTATCTGTGGTGTTACATAGGACTGCAGGTAACATCTACTACGTTATCTGTACTGTGTATTATCTGTGGCATTATATAGGACTGCAGGTATCATCTACTACGTTATCTGTACTAAGTGTTATCTGTGGTGTTACATAGGACTGCAGGTAACATCTACTACATTATCTGTACTGTGTATTATCTGTGGTGTTACATAGGACTGCATGTAACATCTACTATATTATCTGTACTGTGTGTTATCTGTGGTGTTACATAGGACTGCATGTAACATCTACTATATTATCTGTACTGTGTGTTATCTGTGGTGTTACATAGGACTGCATGTAACATCTACTACATTATCTGTACTGTGTGTTATCTGTGGTGTTACATAGGACTGCAGACAACATCTGCTACATTATCTGTACTGTGTGTTATCTGTGGTGTTACACAGGACTGCAGGGAGTAACATCTACTACATTATCTATACTGTGCGTTATCTTTGGGTTTACACAGGACTGCAGGTAACATTTACTACATTATCTGTACTGTGTGTTATCTGTGATGTTACATAGGACTGCAGGTAATATCTACAACATTATCTGGACTGTGTGTTATCTGTGGTGTTACGTAGGACTGCAGGGGGTAACATCTACTACATTATCTGTACTCAGAGAGTGATCACTGTGTTATCTGTGGTGTTACATAGGACTGCAGGTCACATCTACTACATTATCTGTACCCAGAGAGTTATCACTGTGTTATCTGTGGTGTTACATAGGACTGCAGGTCACATCTACTACATTATCTGTACCCAGAGAGTTATCACTGTGTTATCTGTGGTGTTACATAGGACTGCAGGTCACATCTATACATTATCTGTACTCAGAGAGTGATCACTGTGTTATCTGTGGTGTTACATAGGACTGCAGGTCACATCTACTACATTATCTGTACCCAGAGAGTTATCACTGTGTTATCTGTGGTGTTACATAGGACTGCAGGTCCCATCTACTACATTATCTGTACTCAGAGAGTTATCACTGTGTTATCTGTGGTGTTACATAGGACTGCAGGTCCCATCTACTACATTATCTGTACTGAGTGAGAATAATACAAAACAAATGAAGTCAGATCTGTAAGATGGTAGACAAGAAATGACTGGCAGGTAGCGGCCTCCTCTGTGATGGATGGATATAAGAATTGATTATGACAAACACATGAACCAATGTGCATCTGTCGCTGTGATTCGGGGGCGGCTGACGTGGTCTGTGCACAGATGCTGCCTGTGAGATTTCAGCTGTAAAACAACTGCAAACTGAGGCCGACAAACCTAAGAGGGAGTCACAGCATCAGAAACCCAGGGCCGTGAGGAGAATGGAATCTTCTTCCTGTTCACTACATAGACTGAGAAATCTGAGGCCTGACATATCACCATAAGGTCAATAACCTTTGAACAATCTGAGATAGTAGGTGTGGATTAGCTTCTATAATGTCTCCGTACACTGCACACAAAGAGATCCTGCTACACCATATCTCTATAGCACACCCTCAGAAGCAGCAGCAGCATGGAGGACATCATAAAGCAGTACTAAGCAGTGTAAGCTGTGAATCCAGCACATTTAATAGATCCTTTAGCAGCTTCTCTGTGTATCTCATTCTGCAGCTAACTCCTCCTCCTCCCTTCTTCATAGACTTTCATGGGCAGCTAGAATGTAATGTCTCCGAAAGCAGTGAGCCCATGTCTTCTGTCAAAACTGATTTTTAGCATTTATATATGACAAGGTATATTACAAGGTTTCTTATATTTGCTTGTACTATTGATTTATGCATTGTATGTTTAAAGGTTATTGACCATTCCAGCTCTGCTGTTTTCTAATATATTATTTTTGTCACTGCTTGCTGTTAGTGAATGGAAACATTCTTTTCATTCCTAATGAATCACCTAATGTAAGTTGCAGCTGAGGCCAAAGAGGTTTTTCAGCCTTTAAAAATAGATGACCTATCCCATAAGATTGGGGGGTGCCTGACTCCTGACACCCCTGCTGATTGAGGAAGCAGTGGTGCCCATGTGAGAGCTGCCATCGCTTCAATGATAAAGGGGTACTCCGCTCCTAGTCATCTTATCCCCTATCCAAAGGATAAGATGTCTGATCACGGGGTCCCGCTGCTGGGGACTCCCTGCGATCTCCCTGATGCACCCGGCGTTCGTTTAGAGCGTTGGGTGCAGCAACGGAGACTCGTGACGTCACGACCGCGCCCCACTCGTGATGTCACGACCACGCCCCCTCAATGCAAGTCTATGAGAGGGGGCGAGACGGCTGTCACGCCCCCTCCCATAAACTTGCATTGAGGGGGTATGGCCGAGCGGGGCGTGACCGTAATATCACGAGCCTCCGTCCCGCATTGCCAGTCATCCAGCACTCAGCGAAGTTCCCTCTGTGCACCGGATGTCTCGGGTGCCGCAGCCGAGATCACCCAGCAGCGGGACCCCCGCGATCAGACCCCCGCGATCAGACATCTTATCCCCTATCCAAAGGATAAGATGTCTATGGGCGGAGAACCCCTTTAAGGGCCATTGCACCCTACGAAATGTCCCCCTGAGTGTAGCAGGCGCCACCAAAAGGCATTGTTGCTAGGACTGCGTGGACATGTGCCTCCCAATTGACGGTAATGCATTTCCAAGCAATTCCAGCATGTGCACAGTGCGGCAGAATCCCATTGAAGATAATCGGTGGGGCTGCTGGATCGGAATCTCCTCTGGGAATTGCTCGTAATGTGGATGGGCCCTTACATCAGCTGCAGGCTCATTCATACTTACTAATGCAATGCTACTTATAATGTCTGTTCCATGGGCTTGTGGCTGAACCAACCCCATACAGATGGGAAGGATTTTCACGTGTGAATCCAACAATGTGTGCTGAGCACCAACGAGCACCACTACCTTACCCAGGCTAGGGTAACAAACCAAACCTTTGGAAAAGGCCTATTACGACTCTCATGTCAGGCTTTCAACTTTTGACTCAAACTGAATCATATGGTTTATAGTTACTAAAAGTGAAATACTGTAACATAAAATCCGCTCTGGAAACTTACTGAGGGTTCATGGAGGATGGGGACACAGATACGGCCCCTCGTTCTGCCGCCACGCTTTCCTTCTCAGAAGACGCCTCTCCCCAGATTCCTGCGCTCACCGTCTGAGCCACCATCTGGAACACGGACTTATCCAGGCTCAGCCAGCCCGAGGGCAGCCTGCGGCGGAGACACAACCAGAGACATCAAGGGTCATCAATCATTTATAGGGAGACGAGAGCAAAAGAAATAAGCATGACTGTATGGAGCCTGTATTAAATATCCAAAGGGTTAAAAGAGAGTGAATAGGGGGCTCAAACCCAGAGACATATGGTGAAGTATCTTGTCCATTATTTAGCCAGCACATGTAGATGATGATGGTGTCACACTCTGTAGGAACTATATGTGTTGTAAAAATTAAAGGGGTACTCCAACCAATAACATTTATAATGCATGCTTGGCCATTTCTATAAATCTCACAGACTCAAAGGGTTATTCAGACCAAAGACATCTCATCCCTTATCCAAAAGGATAAGGGATAAGATGTCTTTGGCCGGAATGACCCTTTGAGGGGTGTTCCAGCAGTGGGCCAAGCACCATCAGGAATCTTATCCCCTATCCTTTGGATAAGGGATAAGATGTCTTTGGCCGGAATAACCTTTTGAGTCTGTGAGATTTATAGAAATGGCCAAGCATGCATTATAAATGTTATTGGTTGGAGTACCCCTTTAATTTTTGCAACACATATAGTTCCCACATTCTATGCCGGGCTGCTCGTCCAGTCTCGGAAACCTCTGGAGACATGACGACATGCCACGCCCCCCTCCATTCACGTCTATGGGAGGGGGAGTGACTACTGTTACTCCCCCTCCCATAGACATGAATAGAGGGAGCGTGGTGTGACGTCACATCTCAAGTCCCGGTAACACAGATGTTTTTGGCCGGAATACCCCTTTAAATGGAGAGTGTGTTGCAGACGTGTGGCCCCCTTTCCCTGTCCTCTTCTATTAGGTAAGCTAAGGTTCCACTCACATCCTGTGTTGTACTCCAGAGCTAAAAACTCAGCATTTGTTCCAAATAGAGACCAAAGAGCACTCTCGCTTTTAGGAACATTTCACTGTACCACAATATTGATTGAATATCACATAATTTATCCCGTCACTGCATCACTTCTTACTGATCAAGAGCAGGGAGTCTGTCGATAGACAGGAGGACCTGCTTCAGTATGTACAATGTGTGGCCATTGACCATTGACATAGCGCTATGGAAGTAGAACAGTGCACCGCCAATCATGTTGGTGGCCACCACATCTATATAGCAAGGGAATAGAGAGGGCGCTACCTAGCGCATTACCACTAAAAACAAGGGTGAACAGAGCTAATTACAATGCTCACCCAGAGTGTTACACTCACCAAGTGTAACAATGGAAAAGGGCTTGTGTGTAAGTATGCCGGCAGCCGGCCCGCCTTCGAAAAGATGCACAAAGAAACAAGGAGCCTCCAAGGAGGTGGCGGACATCAGGAGGCACTGGACACACTCGGAGGGTAAAATCCACTTTAATCACCCATCATGCAACGCGTTTCACAGATTATCTGCTTCATCATTATCTGCCTGATGAAGCAGATAATCTGTGAAACGCGTTGCATGATGGGTGATTAAAGTGGATTTTACCCTCCGAGTGTGTCCAGCGCCTCTTGATGTCCGCTACCCCATCTGTATAGACTCTATGAGGGAGATTTATCAAAACCTGTCCAGAGGAGAAGTTGCTGAGTTGCCCATAGCAACCAATCAGATCGCTTCTTTCATTTTTCACAGGCCTTTTCTATGGGCAACTCAGCAACTTGTTGGCGATTATCCTCTGGTGATTTTCCTCTGGACAGGTTTTGATAAATCTCCCCCTTTGAGCTCAGTGCTGCTACCACCTACTGTAGAGTCTAAAGTTAATTTGTCAACTTTGTAAAATGTAAAACACATCCCGCATTTTCATGACTAAGGGTACGTTCACACGGGCGGATTTTTTTTGCGGGTTTTCCGCTGCGCATTTGAAAGTGGGCGGGCTCTTCTCGGCTGTCCGCAGCAGATTTTCCGTGGCGGAATTTACGCTGTGGAAAATCGGCCGCAGTCCTTACTGACTTCAATGGGGCTCGCGGCGGATTTTCCGCAGTGTAAATTCCGCCGTGGAAAATGTGCTGCGGACAGCCGAGAAGAGCCCGCCCACTTTCAAGTACGCAGCGGAAAACCCGCATAAAAATCCGCCCGTGTGAACATACCCTAAGGGTGCGTTCCCACAGGGCGTATACGCAGCGTATTTGACGCTGCGCAAAATTTAAGGCAGCAGCGGGAAATACGCTGCGTATTCCTTGCTCACTATACACACAGGGCTTTCCGGCGGCAGCCCTATGTGTGTAGTGAGTTTTGGAGGCGGGGCTGTGTGCCGGCGTGACTGTGACGCTGTGTCAAATACGCTGCGTATACGCCCTGTGGGAACGCACCCTAATAGTTAAAACTCCTGGGTGTGTCAGTCTTACCTGTTGTTTTGCTTTGCTTCACTTATAGGCCTCCTTGATCCAAATAAGTGCCCCCATTTCCTGGCAGGGCTGCTCTGTACATTCTCCTTGGCCGCACCTTGCTCTTGACCACTGGGCTGAGTGGTCTTTTTTGAGTCCCCATTCTCTTTTTCCTGTCCTTGTTTAAGTTCATTGAGCACAGACTCAGGGGGACTGCCCATCCATGACTTACGGTTATCCTTCTGTGTGTCCTCTGCCATCTCTTTCTTACAGGGTTTGTCTTCCACTGTCCCTTCTACGCAAGGACAAGCCTCTGCTCCATCTACAACACCCTCTCTGGTGGGAGGCACTTTTTTGGGTGTTCCACCATTTCCAGGCCTTCTCCTATCTTGGCGTGTAAACCTGGCCGTGTCTGTCGAGTTCTCGATATAGACCTGGGAGCTCTGCATTAGTTGGTACCACCATCCAGCCTGCTTGTCCCTCTTCGCCTCTGTTGTAGTCTCTTTCTTGTGCTCTTGGTCAAGCTCGACGGCGGTGGCACCTTCCCCCGTCGGCCTCTCATTGCTGTTGGACTCCTCTGAAGATGTCTTCTCGAGACTCTTTTTCGCCTGGCCGGCCTGTTCTTCCTCATCTCTGCTCCTCATGAGCTGTATGGTGGAGTGAACCGACTGCATGAGGTCCTGCTTCACGCGGAGCATCTCCTTCTTCTGCTGCTGCTCTCGGCTCATCTGAACTAAGTGGTGCTCAAAGAGAAGGTCCAAATCGAAAGGTAAAAGAGACAGAGGCTGGAGTAGGAGAAGCAGCTCTTCAAACAGAGGCTGGCATATCCCATTAGATACAGACAAGAAGCCGACAGGGTCATAGTGGGCCCAGATGATATCTACAGAACAGAAGAGACATGCTTCATGCCAGAGGATTGTCCCTCAAAACCAAAATGACCATAAACAGAAACCCTTGAGTTGTCCCCTGATATAAAGACATTTACATTGTATTCATTCTATTTTTAAGGGGGTATTCAGAGTTTATACATCTTATGCCCTATCCAAAGGATAGGGGGTAAGATGTATGCTCGCAATGGTCCCGCCGCTGGGGACCCCTGCGATCTCGGTGCAGCCCCCCGGCATTCTGTGCCGAGTGCTGCTTCCGAGACGGGGGCCCCTGCGATCATACATCTTACCCCTATCCTGTGTATAGAGCATAAGATGTATTGTGGTGGCCCAGTACGGGAGGTGTTACCCCGTGCTCCTGCTGTCCTGCAGGCAGCCTCCTTCAGTGTCCCCAAGGCCCCCTGCACTTGTTTCCTCATTGTAAATATGTTTTACCATGTAAAGTGTTATAAAATGTAATGTTACTTTAAGAGTTATACCATGTGATATGTCATGTGATTGTTACCCAGGAGGTACCAATGACCAGGTGATCCCAAGAGTGACCTATGGGCTCCCTGCTAGTCTCCCCCATATAAGCCCTGGGTGGAGCTTCTCTCTTTGCTCTTCTGCTAAGCTGAGGTCCAGTGCAGTCACCTAGTGTGTGTATCCAGAGCAGCGTTTCCCAACCAGGGTGCCTCCAGATGTTGCAAAACTACAACTCCCAGCATGCCCATTGCCCAGACAGCCTTTGGCTGTCCGAGCATGCTGGGAGTTGTAGTTTTGCAACAGCTGGATACACCCTGGTTGGGAAACATTGGTCCAGAGTGTTGGAGACCTCAAAGTCAAGTCCTGCAGGCACAATCAAGTCAAGTAAGATAAAGTCACAGCTTTATGAGTCAAGTCAAGTCAGTCCCTGTCATCTGTCAAGTCAGCGTGGTCTGCATTCAATTGTTCAGTCCTACTACAAGTCCCAGCAAGCCCTTAAGGTCTCTGCGTCACTGCTCACCTCCTTGGGCCCTGACTGAACTGTATAGACTTTACCATCTGTCTACCCTCAGTAAAGCTACCGTTGTCCATAACTTGGTGTCAGAGTCTTTATTGCCCCTGTGCCTAGCCCAGGATCCAGCGGTATACCTTCAGCTGGTTATAGGCTAAACCACGCCCTGGCATCACGAATACAAGGGGTTAATGCCATCTGCCCCTAGAGTAACAACATCTGCCCTGCACCACACACCCCGCCACCCGGAATACCCCTTTAAAAGCATTTGGTACAGGTAAAAAATGGAATGGACCATTAATAGCATTGACTTTCTGTCTGAGGTCTCGGCCCCTGCCTACAAGACTATTGTCCAAGACCCCTCACAGAAATGGAGTCTTTCCTTGGCACCATAACATGTTTGTAGCAGCAATATCTAGATACAGGAGCATTTTTGTAGTACAATACATGAAGAAGTAGTTTTTTAAAACTCCATCCACATGCGTGAATTTCAGGTCACGCTGCTGTGTTTTACAGAATGAGAATTTGTTGCCGATTCGGGATTTCAAATGGTTTCATCTGTGTCAGAACGGCAACAAGAGCCATAAAAAAAAATCTGCAAGAATAACCAGCTCAACAAGCACTTACCTTCATGGTTATACAGATGGTTGAACCAGAATTCAAGTGAACGGATACTGAAAAAAATTTAATAAATAGAAATGAAAATATGTTATGAATTACAAGGAGAACAACAAAGGCTGTCCTGTAGGCTGCCGATCTCCTGCCTGCTGCTCTGGTGTTGGGCTTATTGTGGAAATGTTTAGTATGTTTGATATGTTCCAGCACTTTATAATATTTACTGTATTCACTGTGTTTTATTTATGTACTGTGCCTTTAAGATGGAAAGATGCAGTGTTTACAGGTGACCCTGTCTGCCCAATGGGAACCCATAAATTGGTCAGTATATAGTGTAGGGGGGGGGAAGAGTTGCCCCCAGTTCAGCCTGGAGCTGAGTCTGAGCTACAGTGTGGAAAGGAGGTGGAAGATGAGTTTGGAGAATCCTGAGGGAAGCCTAAGAAAATATCTTCTCAAGTCCGCCCCGCCATTCTGCAAGTGTTCCCTGTACAATGGTGATTCAAGCCCTGGTGGTGAAGGCAATTGGACCTTGTCAGAACTCTAGTCAGCGTGGTAAATCTTCAAGTCTAAATCAATCAAGTGGGTGAAAAGCACCATAAGTCCCAGCAAGGAAACAGGGCTCCCAAGGGTTACACCGTATCCCCTCCACTCTGTACTGTGTAAGTGATACCACCTGCACCTGCTCAGTAAAAGGCAGTTATTCGTAACCCCCCCCCCCCCCCCCCTGGGTCTGGCCCAGGAGAAGTTGTCTCCACCTTGGACTGTGTATAGGCTAACGATGCCCCGGCGTCACGTAGTGAGAATAATTCCTTGCACCCGCATGTAACCACATGACCATGACTGTGTCCACAGCAGGACCAGGCACTTACTTGAGAAGACCGAAGATGAAGGCGTTGAAGCGCAGGTTGTGATTGGACAGCTCGGAGTACTGGTTCACCTTCTGGCACAGAGTATATAGCAGCTTGGTGGAGGGACCTAAAAGATTCCATATGCAAAAAGGTAACTGATTTAGATCAGATACAAACAGAAGAGTTTCTCAACCTAAATTATCATGGCATGTCGAGACAAATGATAATGACTTGACTTGGGAACTGGTCTGTCATGGCAGCTGGTAATGTGATCTTCCCTTTTTCTAGTGTTGACCCAGGAACAATCCAGCATTAAAGGGGTAGTCCAGTGCTGAAAAACGTATCCCCTATCCTAAGGATAGGGGATAGGTTTCAGATCAGGGAGGGTCCAACCGCTGGGGCCCCCTGCGATCTCCTGTACGGGGCCCCGGCAACCCACGGGAAGGGGGCATGTTGACCACCGCACGAAGCGACGGCTGCCACGCCCCCTCCCATAGACTTGCATTGAGGGGGCGGGTTGTGATGTCATGAGGGGCGGGACTATGATGTCACAAGCTCCTGGTGCCGGTTCCAGCGTTCGGAACAGTTTGTTCCTTACGCTGAGCAGCGGAGTACCCCTTTAACATTTCTCTTTTTGAGCAATTGCAATACTTTGTTTAAAAAAGAAAAAGGAAAATCCCTTAAAATATTTGCCTTGCCTTTGCCCTCGGTTATGTTGGTTATTCAATCCTAGAAGCTCCTGAGCACCCGTGCAGAGGGGACTTGCATTCAGATAAATTAGTACATCATGGGATTCCGCTACACAGTTTACACTGCAGATTTTCTGCCACAGAATTTCCCCCGCAGAAATTCAGAAATTTCAGATACCAGATTCTTCTGAAAGATTGAACATGCTAATTTTTTTCAGCTGAATACCATGATGAAATCCCATTTGTTTAATGGGACTTTTTGCCGACAATTATTTTGGCTGTAATATTTCGTGGTAAATAAGCAACGCTGATTCCTTGAGTGTACAAGCAGAATTTAGCTTGGAATAACTCAAAAAAATTCCATAACGTGAAAGGGTCCTAAGGCAGCAGACTGAGACTAATAAATATTTTGGTGTCTGGTCTGGGGTCTAAGAGTTTTTGGGGAAGATCTATCCAGGGCAAATTGTTAATATTTGGGGGAAAAATATAGTCAAAATGGTTTGCACAAAATGTATGATTTGTATTAGGCCCCTTTCACACTACAGATATCATCCTGTAAACCAAAATCGATCAAAAACCAAAATAAAAAAGAGGGAAAAAGGGGGGGGGGAGACAAGCCCCTAAAACCAACACGCCAACGCGTTTCGAGCTACAAAAGAGCCCTTAATCATGGCCATGATTAAGGGCTCTTTTGTAGCTCGAAACTCGTTGGTGTGTTGGTTTTAGGGGCTTGTCCCCCCCCTATTTCCCTAATTTTTTTGGGGTTTGTGATTGATTTTGGATAATTTTAACATGAGTTATTAAAAGCTACATCTCATCCTCTTCTACATCCTGAGAGCTGGATTCCCTTTGTCTGTATGGTTCTCATTTACGGGAAGCGGCCCGGATTCATCCCTGCTCCAGGTGCTTCTACCCAGCCCAAGTCAATGCTACATACTACAAGTGGATGGTGAGCTGAGCATTTTTTCCTTTCCTTTGTTGATGTACACATCATCCTGTAAAACCTCCGTTATTACTCCCGGAAAAAAGTCCTGAAAACGGCCGTCAAAAAATCCCATTCATTTCAATGGGATTTTTTTGACCATCCTTTTGCATCAGATATGTCCGTTTTTACTAACGTCAGCAATTTTTGCCACCACAAAAGATGGTGCATGCACAAATTTTTGGTCCGGCAAAAATAACGGGGAAAGATGGCCGTTAAAATTTAACATTGAAGTCTATGGGAAACGGATATTTAAGGGGTACTCCGGCGCTTAGACATCTTTGGATAGCGGATAAGATGCCTGATCGCGGGGGTCCAGCCGCTGGGGACCCCAGTGATCTTGCACGCCGTACCCCATTAAAATCAGTCCCCAGAGCGTGTTCGCTCCGGGTCTGATTACTGTCGATCACGGGGCCGGAGCATTGTGACAGCTGTCACGCCCCCTCCCATAGGCTTGCATTGAGGGGGCGGAGCGTCACGTCACACGGGGGCAGAGCCGTGACGTCACAGTGCTCCGGCCCCGTGATCGACAGTAATCAGACCCGGAGCATGGATATGGCATAAGATGTCTAAGCGCCGGAGTACCCCTTTAAAAAAAAACATCCGTTATCATCTGTTATTGTCCGTTTTTTAACATCCATTTTTTGTACTGAGCATGCTCAGTACGGCTTTACAAAAAAGGTTTAAAAACCTGATTAAAAAAACGGATATAACTGGTAATAACGGATCAACAACATCAGGTTTTTTAAGAAAAAAAACCATTAAAAATAACGGATGACGGTCATCAGTTATCATCCGTTATTATCAGTTGTTGCATACAGGTTTTTTTCTTCATCCGTTATTGTAAAATAAAGGCAGTAAAAAAGCAGGATGACACCTGTAGTGTGAAAGGGGCCTTAGTTAGATGTGTGAGCCAAAATGTAGATTTTTCGTCTCTTGGGGAAGTATTCAAGTATTTTATTGTGTGCAAATTTTTAAACAATCCACAAAAGAATGAATTTTGTTAGATTTGGTTTATAAAGATTTTGTTGTCTGGTCTAGGGTCAGATTAATTAGGATTCTGGTCTGGGGCCTGGGGTTTGGGTTCTGATAATTTAGGGGTCTGGAGTCTGGTCTGTGAGCTGAATGAATTTCCCTATCTGGTCTGGTCTGTGTTATGAATACATTTAGGTAGGTAATCTGTGGTCTGATCATTTTGGGCTGCAGTCTGGGGGCCCAAATACATTTAGGAATGTGGTCTGGACTATAATAATTTAACAATTTACAATCTGATAATTTAGTGTCATGGGCCGGGTCTGATAGTTTTAGGCTACAGTCTGGGTCTGAGAATTCATTGTTCTGGTCTGGAGTTTACCAGTTTACTGGTTTGCCACTTAATATTTAATGGTCTGTGATCTGGTCTGTGGTCTGAATGACTTAAAGGGGTACTCCGCTGAAAACATCTTATCCACTACCCAAAGGATAGGGGATAAGATGTTAGATCGCGGGGGTCCCGCCGCGATTTCCGGGATAGCATTGGCGGCGTCTGAAGCAAGGAAGCTTGCAGCTTCCGCGTTCGTCACGCCACGCCTCCTCCATTCATGTCTATGGGAGGGGACATGGCAGCCAACATTGGTAGTCATCGGGCATGGAGCGAAGTTCACTCGAATGACAGGGGTGCCGCAGCAGAGATTGCGGGGGTCCCCAGCGGCAGGACCCCCATGATCCAACATCTTATCCCCTATCCTTTGGATAGGGGATAAGATGTTTTCAGTGGAGTACCCCTTTAAGCTATGTGATCTGATAATTTTATGGTCTGGTCTGTGCTCTGCATACATTTAGGAACCCAGGGGGGTAATTACGTATAATGGCTGTGGTATGTGTTTTTTCACTCCTTTTTTCATGGGTGTTTTTTTTACTCACTGCACCAAATTTACAAAAAGGCGCAAGTCGGGCTATAAATTTGGTGCAATTTTAAGAATGATCTACCGGTATGTCATATGTGTGAATTTACCCACCTTACAGGTAAGTGTTACAGGAAGCTCTTCCAGAGGTGATTCCTTGCGTGTTAAGCTTAAAGGGGTATTCCAGGCAAAAACTTTTTTTTTTATATATCAACTGGCTCCGGAAAGTTAAACAGATTTGTAAATTACTTCTATTAAAAAATCTTAAACCTTCCAATAGTTATTAGCTTCTGAAGTTGAGTTGTTTTTTTCTGTCTAACTGCTTTCTGATGACTCATGTTCCGGGAGCTGTCCAGTTCCTATGGGGATATTTTCCCATCATGCACAGCTCCCGTGACATGACATCTTCATTGAGCAGTTAGACAGAAAACTTCAGAAGCTAATAACTATTGGAAGGATTAAGATTTTTTAATAGAAGTAATTTACAAATCTGTTTAAGTTTCCGGAGCCAGTTGATATATAAATACCCCTTTAATTGTACCAAATATCCAAACTTTTAAACATGTCCATCCAAATTTTTTTGTTACATTTTTAAAATAATATATATATATTTCAATAACAAGGTGATCTTCTAACTGTATATAAAGAGTAATTTCAACTAATTTTTATAATGTGTGTTTTCTCTGCCACTTTGTTCATGGAGGTGATTTGCAATTTTTTTAAGGGTTTGCTCCAAATTTTCCACCTTTTTAAAAAGTCATATTTTCATAAATTCCTGACCACCGCAAAAACCCGACTGGAAACACACATACTGCCGCCAAGGAAAGGAATGTGCGTAAATGAAAAGTTGCAACAAAAGGTGCAAAATTTTTGCGCAAAATTAACCACATAAAGCAAGGGTAAAGTGCTTCATAAATACCCCCCCCACCCCCAGTCTATGGTCTCATAATTAGGCTGCAGTCTGAGACCTTAAAGGGGTACTCCGCCGCTCAGCGTTTGGAAAAAAAACTGTTCCGAACGCTGGAGTCGGTGCCGGGTGTTCATAGCGTCATAGCCCGGCCCCTTCATGATGTCACACCCCGCCACCTCAATGCAAGTCTATGGGAGGGGGCGTCACGCCCCTCCCATAGACTTGCATTGAGGGGGCGGGAGCGTGATGTCATGAGGGGGCGGGGCTATGACTTAACCTCTTAAGGACCAAGGGCATACAGGTAAGCCCTTGGTCCTGCTCTCCTGATATAACGCGGGGTTACACAGTAACCCCGCGTCATATCGCGGCGGGCCTGGCGTCATAGTGAAGCCGGGACCCGCCTCTAATAGCGTGCAGCGCCAATCGCTATTAACCCTTTAGCCGCGCGCTCAGAGCTGAGCCGCGCGGCTAAAAGTGAAACCGAAAGTGGCCGGCTAGCTCAGTCGGGCTGTTCGGGATAGCCGCGGCTAATCGCGGCATCCCGAACAGCTGACAGGACAGCGGGAGGGCCCCTTCCTGCCTCCTCGCTGTCCGATCGCCGAATGACTGCTCAGTGCCCGAGATCCAGGCATGAGCAGTCAAGCGGCAGAATCGTTAATCACTGGTTTCTTATGAGAAACCAGTGATCAGCATAGAAGATCAGTGTGTGCAGTGTTATAGGTCCCTATGGGATAACAATGATCAGTGTGTGCAGTGTTATAGGTCCCTATGGGATAACAATGATCAGTGTGTGCAGTGTTATAGGTCCCTATGGGATAACAATGATCAGTGTGTGCAGTGTTATAGGTCCCTATGGGATAACAATGATCAGTGTGTGCAGTGTTATAGGTCCCTATGGGATAACAATGATCAGTGTGTGCAGTGTTATAGGTCCCTATGGGATAACAATGATCAGTGTGTGCAGTGTTATAGGTCCCTATGGGATAACAATGATCAGTGTGTGCAGTGTTATAGGTCCCTATGGGACCTATAACACTGCAAAAAAAAAGTGAAAAAAAAAAGTGAATAAAGATCATTTAACTCCTCCCCTATTAAAAGTTTGAATCACCCCCCTTTTCCAATAAAAAAAAAAACACAGTGTAAATAAAAATAAAAATAAACATATGTGGTATCACCGCGTGCGGAAATGTCCGAATTATAAAAATATATCATTAATTAAACCGCTCGGTCAATTGCGTGCACGCAAAAAAATTCCAAAGTCCAAAATAGTGCATTTTTGGTCACTTTTTATATAATTTAAAAATGAATAAAAAGCGATCAATAAGTCCTATCAATGCAAAAATGGTACCGTTAAAAACTTCAGATCACGGCGCAAAAAATTTGCCCTCATACCGCCCAATACACAGAAAAATAAAAAAGTTATAGGGGTCAGAAGATGACAATTTTAAACGTATTAATTTTCCTGCATGTAGTTATGATTTTTTCCAGAAGTCCGACAAAATCAAACCTATATAAGTAGGGTATCATTTTAATCGTATGGACCTACAGAATAAAGATAAGGTGTAATTTTTACCGAAAAATGTACTACGTAGAAACGGAAGCCCCCATAAGTTACAAAACTGCGTTTTTTTTTTTCAATTTTGTCGCACAATGATTTTTTTTCCCGTTTCACCGTAGATTTTTGGGCAAAATGACTGATGTCATTACAAAGTAGAATTGGTGGCGCAAAAAATAAGCCCTCATATGGATTTTTAGGTGCAAAATTGAAAGAGTTATGATTTTTTAAAGGCAAGGAGCAAAAAACGAAAATGCAAAAACGGAAAAACCCCCGGTCCTTAAGGGATTAACCTGCTCCCGGCGGCGACTCCAGCATTCGAAACAGTTTGTTCCAAACGCTGAGCAGCAGAGGACCCCTTTAATAAATTTAGGAATCTGGTCTGGGATCTATTAATCTATTGATTTGTGGTCTGATGTTTTAGGGTCTGATCTGTGGTCTGAGTGAATTTCTATTCAGTATATGGATTGTTGCAGGACTTGTTTAGGCACCAAGGTAATCAGACCTGGAGTCCCAACGTGTTGGGTCATAGGTGACCATACCTAGTTGTGTGGATGCTTCCACCACCATCCATGGCATGTTCCTTCGTTGTCCGATGATAACATCCAGTACACAAGGCTTCAGTCCATCACTCAGGATGTCCCTGATAGCTGGGCAAAGGTATTTCAAGATCAAATGTCCAATATTAGGGCTCACGGAGCTGTTCCCCAGTTTGGCCTGTAAAAAGAAATGTAAATGTATTAAATAAAGCTTTCTCTGCTGTCATTGTGGTAACAGTTCTAGGGTTTTCCCATGAAACTTTCTTCTCCCCGGGGCCCTAATGAGCAATGAGGGGTCCAGGGCCAGAGTTTAAAAGGGGTACTCCTCTGCTCAGTGTTTGGAACAAACTGTTCCGAACGCTGGAGCCGGCGCCGGGAGTTCGTGACGTCATAGCCCCGCCCCCTCATGACACCACGGCCCGCCTCCTCAATGCAAGTCTATGGGAGGGGATGTGATGGCTGTTACGCCCCCTCCCATAGACTTGTATTGAGGGGGTGGGGCGTGACATCATGAAGGGGCAGGGCTATGATGTCACAAGTAGTGTTGAGCGGCATAGGCCATATTCGAATTCGCGAATATTCGCGAATATATGGACGAATATTCGTCATATATTCGCTAAATTCGCACATTCGTGTTTTATTTTCGCATATGCAAAAAATCGTGTATGCGAAAATTTGCATATGCGAAAATTATCATATAAAAAATTAGCATAAGCGGAAATTCGCATATGCAAAAATTAGCATGTGCAAATTTGCGCATATGCGAAAATTCATACGCCAGTCTCACACAGTAGTATTAGAGCCTTCTTACACCACACAAGCTGGAAGCAGAGAGGGATGATCACTGTGATGTGTACTGTGAAGAAAAAAATACACGAATATTCGTAATTACGAATATGTAGTGCTATATTCGCGAATATTCGCGAATTCGCGAATATTCGCGAATTCGCGAATATGCGATATTCGCGAATAAAATTCGTATTGCGAATATTCGCGAGCAACACTAGTCACAAGCTCCCGGCTCCAGCGTTCGCAACAGTTTGTTCCAAAGGCTGAGCAGCAGAGTACCCCTTTAAATGGCCAGTGTTCTCCTATTGAAATGCATGGTGTGTGTGTATCAGATAGGAGTATAATCCATTGATCAATAATAGCTCTTTGTGAACTATCAGCGATATTGGATTTTCAGAGATAGTAAATTACCTGTGGTTTGTGTACATGTGCGGCGATTGCGGGATATAAATATAGATAATCAATAAAATCTCAGCATCTTCCTATAGCTGACTATTGTCAGCGCTAAAAATATTAGAACATAAATTATCATTGTTACTGGTATTTATTCTCTGTAAATGTCATATGTAAATGAATTAGTTCCTCTTTCTGCACCTTCCCAGCTCCCCGTCATCATCTCCTTAACCCCTTAAGGACTCAGCCCATTTTGGCCTTAAGGACTCAGACAATTTAATTTTTACGTTTTCATTTTTTCCTCCTCGCCTTCTAAAAATCATAACTCTTTTATATTTTCATCCACAGACTAGTATGAGGGCTTGTTTTTTGCGCGACCAGTTGTCCTTTGTAATGACATCACTCATTATATCATAAAATGTATGGCGCAACCAAAAAACACTCTTTTTGTGAGAAAATTAAAACGAAAAACGCAATTTTGCTAATTTTGGAAGGTTTCGTTTTCACGCCGTACAATTTATGGTAAAAATGACGTGTGTTCTTTATTCTGAGGGTCAATACAATTAAAATGATACCCATTATTACATACTTTTATATTATTGTTGCGCTTAAAAAAAAATCACAAACTTTTTAACCAAATTAGTACGTTTATAATCCCTTTATTTTGATGACCTCTAACTTTTTTATTTTTCCGTATAAGCAGCGGTATGGGAGCTCATTTTTTGCGCCATGATCTGTACTTTTTTTTGATACCACATTTGCATATAAAAAACTTTGAATACATTTTTTATTATTTTTTTTTTTAAGAAAATGTAATAAAAAAGTAGGAATTTTGGACTTTTTTTTTTTTTTTTCGTTCACGCCGTTCACCGTATGGGATCATTAACATTTTATTTTAATATTTCGGACATTTACGCACGCGGCGATACCAAATATGTCTATAAAAAAAAAATTTAAAGCTTTTTGGGGGTAAAAAAAAACGGACGTTTTACTTTTTTATTGGGGGAGGGGATTTTTCACTTTTTTTTTACTTTTACTTTTTTTACTTAATTTTTTTTACACTTGAATAGTCCCCATAGGGGACTATTCATAGCAATACCATGATTGCTAATACTGATCTGTTCTATGTATAGGACATAGAACAGATCAGTGTTTTCGGTGATCTTCTGCTCTGGTCTGCTCGATCACAGACCAGAGCAGGAGACGCCGGGAGCCGGACGGAGGAAGGAGAGGGGACCTCCGTGCGGCGTTATGAATGATCGGATCCCCGCAGCAGCGCTGCGGGCGATCCGATCATTCATTGAAATCGCTCACTGCCGCAGATGCCGGGATCTGTATTGATCCCAGCACGTGAGGGGTTAATGGCGGACGCCCGCGAGATCGCAGGCGTCGGCCATTGCCGGCGGGTCCCTGGCTGCGATCAGCAGCCGGGATCAGCCGCGCATGACACGGGCATCGCTCCGATGCCCGCGGTTATGCACAGGACGTAAATGTACGTCCTGGGGCGTTAAGTACCACCGCACCAGGACGTACATTTACGTCCTGCGTCCTTAAGGGGTTAAAGGGGTACTCCGCCCCAAGACATCAGACATCTTATCTCCTAGACATCTAGGGGATAAGACGTCTGATCGCGGGGGCCCGCCGGAGGCTGATGATGTCATGGTCACGCCCCCTCGTGATGTCACGGCCGCGCCCAGGGTGGGTTCATGCCCCCTCCCATAGACTTGCATTGAGAGGGAGGGCATGATGTCATGAGGTGGGCGTGGCTGTGACGTCAGCGCCGCATCGCTAGTCATCAGTCGCTGGATGACCGCGGTGCCGCAGGAGAGATCCCAGCGGTGGGGCCCCCTTTTGATGGGGGATAAGATGTCTCGGGGCGGAGTACCCCTTGTGTATAGACCTTTGCACTTATATTTTAATTGTTGCTAAAGTGCTATCATGGAGACGTTGGGCATCTTGGCACGTTATTGGTATCTTACTGCATAATTTCCGGGGCGGAATCCAGAATCCGCCAAAAGAGTGAACATTTTTCAGTGGAATTAAGTGTCGGAATCCCATTTTCTCAATGAGACCTTTTTTTCCCAATTCTTATTTCCACTGAGAAATTCCCGGGAGGTGTTAATTCCGCAAGAGTGAGCGTAAAATTTGATAGTGTAAACGTGCCCTAAGGAAGTGGACTGAGATTGATGAGTAGACAGTATTGGGGTCTGGTTTAGGGACTGCAAACTAAGAGTTTTTTGGTGTCTAATAATTTAGTGATCTGGTCTAGGGTCTGATTAGTTAGGGTTCTGGTCTGGGGCCTGATATTTTAGGGGTTTGATTATTTAGGGGTCTGGAGTCTGGTCTGTGTACTGAATGAACTTAGCTATCTGGTCTGATAATGTTGTGGTCTGGGTTATGAAATTTAGAGGTCAAATCTGTGGTCTGATAATTTTGGGCGGCATTCTGGGGCCTGAATAAATTACCGATCTGAGGTCTGATCATTTGCTGATTTAGGATCTAATAATTTTGTGTCTGGGGTCTAAGTGAATTTAGGAATTCCACCTAATTAAGGTTTTCCACCTAATAATTTAGGGTCTGGGATCTCGTCTGTGGTCTGAATGAATTTAGGCATCTGGTCTATGGACAGAATATTTTACAGTCTGGTCTGTGTTTTGAAAAAGTGGAGAGATCCAGTCTGTGTTCTGATCATTTTGGGCTGCAGGATGGAGTCTAAATAAATTTAGGAATTTAGTCTGGGGTCTGATAAGTTAGGGTTCTGGTCTGGGGTCTGACAATATACTGGTTTGCGGCCTGATAATTTAGAGTCTTTGAAGGTCTGATAATTTAGGAATTTAGTCTGGGGTCTGATAAGTTAGGGTTCTGGTCTGGGGTCTGACAATATACTGGTTAGAGTCTTTTGAAGGTCTGATAATTTCAGGGTTTAGTCTGGGGTCTGAATGTATTCAGGGATCTGGTCTGGGGTCTGACAATATAATGGTTTGCGGCCTGATAATTTAGAGTCTTTGAAGGTCTGATAATTTAGGAATTTAGTCTGGGGTCTGATAAGTTAGGGTTCTGGTCTGGGGTCTGACAATATACTGGTTAGAGTCTTTTGAAGGTCTGATAATTTCGGGGTTTAGTCTGGGGTCTGATAAGTTAGGGTTCTGGTCTGGGGTCTGACAATATACTGGTTAGAGTCTTTTGAAGGTCTGATAATTTCGGGGTTTAGTCTGGGGTCTGATAAGTTAGGGTTCTGGTCTGGGGTCTGACAATATACTGGTTAGAGTCTTTTGAAGGTCTGATAATTTCGGGGTTTAGTCTGGGGTCTGATAAGTTAGGGTTCTGGTCTGGGGTCTGACAATATACTGGTTAGAGTCTTTTGAAGGTCTGATAATTTCAGGGTTTAGTCTGGGGTCTGAATGTATTCAGGGATCTGGTCTGGGGTCTGACAATATAATGGTTTGCGGCCTGATAATTTAGAGTCTTTGAAGGTCTGATAATTTAGGAATTTAGTCTGGGGTCTGATAAGTTAGGGTTCTGGTCTGGGGTCTGACAATATACTGGTTAGAGTCTTTTGAAGGTCTGATAATTTCGGGGTTTAGTCTGGGGTCTGATAAGTTAGGGTTCTGGTCTGGGGTCTGACAATATACTGGTTAGAGTCTTTTGAAGGTCTGATAATTTCGGGGTTTAGTCTGGGGTCTGATAAGTTAGGGTTCTGGTCTGGGGTCTGACAATATACTGGTTAGAGTCTTTTGAAGGTCTGATAATTTTGGGGTTTAGTCTGGGGTCTGATAAGTTAGGGTTCTGGTCTGGGGTCTGACAATATACTGGTTAGAGTCTTTTGAAGGTCTGATAATTTCAGGGTTTAGTCTGGGGTCTGAATGTATTCAGGGATCTGGTCTGGGGTCTGACAATATAATGGTTTGCGGCCTGATAATTTAGAGTCTTTGAAGGTCTGATAATTTAGGAATTTAGTCTGGGGTCTGATAAGTTAGGGTTCTGGTCTGGGGTCTGACAATATACTGGTTAGAGTCTTTTGAAGGTCTGATAATTTCGGGGTTTAGTCTGGGGTCTGTTAAGTTAGGGTTCTGGTCTGGGGTCTGACAATATACTGGTTAGAGTCTTTTGAAGGTCTGATAATTTCGGGGTTTAGTCTGGGGTCTGATAAGTTAGGGTTCTGGTCTGGGGTCTGACAATATACTGGTTAGAGTCTTTTGAAGGTCTGATAATTTTGGGGTTTAGTCTGGGGTCTGATAAGTTAGGGTTCTGGTCTGGGGTCTGACAATATACTGGTTAGAGTCTTTTGAAGGTCTGATAATTTCAGGGTTTAGTCTGGGGTCTGAATGTATTCAGGGATCTGGTCTGGGGTACATAGTTTTGTAATTTTGCTCTGGGCTGTAAGTGCTGTCATTGTCTACTGGGCATAAATGAGATAAGAGGCTCCTGGGCGTCCTTCAATGGTTTTCAATGTCCAACATGTATAACCAATATATATTTCCACTTGCAACATCATTTTTACGGAACAGATTTTAGTTGTGTTCTGCAGGACCTTTACTCCAGGGTCCCGGGTTGTTCCAAAGTGAGCCACCACCAGGTCTACCGCCATATTCACAGCCTTCACCAGACCTGGAAAGAGAGTGCAAAATAGTGAAGGATTATATCACTAAAGTATCTTGATTTATTATCAGTCTCTAATTTACTGCTTTGATGGAAGTAGCAATATTCTTGAAATTTCCTATAATACTGAGACACAATATATTCTCCCCCCCCCCCCTCATATACCGTATTTTTCGCCGTATAAGACGCACTTTTTCTTCCCCAAAACTGGGGGGGAAAAGTTGGTGCGTCTTATACACCAAATACACAATAAAACCCTGTCCTATTGCGGCGTTCCCTGCAGCCATCAACGACCGGGACCCGCGGCTAATACAGGACAACACCGATCGCGGTGATGCCCTGTATTAACCCTTCAGACGCGGCGATCAAAGCTGACCGCCGCATCTGAAGCGAAAGTGACACTAACCCGGCTGCTCAGTCGGGCTGTTGGGGACACCACGGGAACGCGGCGATGGAGCGACATCCAGGGCACCGGTGACGGGTCCGGAGCGGCGGGGACACGTGAGTATTACCTCCTATCCAGTGGTCTTCAACCTGCGGACCTCCGGATGTTGCAAAACTACAACTCCCAGCATGCCCGGACAGCCAACGGCTGTCCGGACATGCTGGGAGTTGTAGTTTTGCAACATCTGGAGGTCCGCAGGTTGAAGACCACTGTTGGGTTCAGAATCTTTTAATTTTTTTTTATTTTGCACCTATAAATTGGGTGCGTCTTATACGCCGGTGCGTCCTATAGGGCGAAAAATACGGTACCATATATTTACATGTGGCCCTGTATATCCTTTATTGAAGACACTTATACAAAACAAATACAGAGTAACTTAGATGATCTGCTCAATAAAATAAGTTACCAGTACGGACGTTTCAGTCCCATTCAAGGACCCTTAAATGGGCACTATCATTAAAACTAATTTATGCTATTGCACTCCTTATAGAAAATAAAAATAAATTCTAATGTACTTTGTTTTTTTTTTAAAAATGACGTTTCCTATGTTTTATTTGTGTTTAAAAAAGCTGCCACTAGGTGTCTCCCTACTTGTCCAGAGCACATTCCCCCCCCCCCCCCCCCCCCCCATCTCTTGCACAGACTTTGGATGGCTGGCCTGGCAAAAGTCCAAAATAAGGAAATGCAATCTGGCAAGCGGATGGCTGTCTGTGCGCAGTCTTAGCCAATCATAGCTCATCTCACACTGAACTGCTCTGGGCTGTGTGTAGCAGAGTGAGGGAGGATGTTCTCCCCTGTATGGCTTCAGATGATGTCATGGCCGCTGGGGAACACCCCCTTCCCAGTCTGTGAATCTGACTGAGAATACGCAGAAAATACAGAATTATATCAAGGTAGAAAACTAAAAAATAATAAAAATAAAGGCAGGGGGTGGTTTATCATGATGGGGCAGTGATCTGGGAGGATTATAACATTTTACAAGATCATGACAGGTACTCTTTAACAACATAGAATTTAATATTTTGTGGTGTCCCAGAGCAGGGTCACCTGTTACTACTCTGTCTACAGTCTGTTTCTAAAAGGCTGAGGCCTATCTCTTTAGAAGGTATCACATTATGAATGTATTTTTCGGTCTATTTAAATGCTGGGAGTTGTAGTTTTGCATCAGCTGGAGGCGCATTGGTTGGGAAACACTGCTCTATATCCACCACCGATCTTACCCCTCTTCTGCAAGAGATCAACAGACACCGATTCAACACTGCAGTCCGGCGACAGACAGAACTCCGCAGGGGGGCGCTCCGTCACCGAGAAGTAGTCTGGGAAAAAGTCACTGGAGATCAGAGATGAGTGTTTTCCTGCAGTGACCAAAAAATAAGAAAAGAAAAAAAACAATAAATAAGTACAAAAGTAATATCATGTACAATGTCAGCGAGGAGGGACGGTGATATGAAAGGCTTGGAAGTCAATCAAAATGACTTATAATAATGTGCAAAGTATTATGGGAAATGTATGATGTGTTCTCCCTGCATATTACTAGCTGTCACCTGATATATCCATTCACCTACACTGGATAATACACTAATAGTTTATATATAGGTTCATTTTTTATATATAGGTTCATTACTAGATCATTATCTGCATATGATACATTCTAACATTCGTATCATTCAATTATTTCTAAAAAAGAATCTTCCCTATTTACCATTCTATGATTTTTAGATTTTTATGACGGTGTTACTATAGGACCCCCTGTAGGTAGTTTGACCCCTGTATAAAGGACCCCTTCTGTTGGTAGTGTGACCCTCTATAAGTAAGACTCCCCTGTAGGTAGTTTGCCCCCTATGGGTAGGACCCTCCTGTAGGTAATTTGCTTCCTGTAGGTAGGAACCCCAGGCAGGTAGTTTTCCCCTGTATGTAGGACACCCCTGCAGGTAAATTTGTATGTAGGACATCCCTGTAGATAGTATTCCCCCTTTATAAAGGACCCTTTCTGTCTGTAGTGTGTCCCTCTATATGTAGGACCCCCCCCCCCTGTAGGTAGTATGCCCCCTATAGGTAAAAAGGACCCCCTTCTGTCGGTAGTGTGTCCCTCTATATATAGGACCCCCCCTGTAGGTAGTTTGCCCCCTATAGGTAGGACCCTCCTGTAGGTAGTATCTCCCTGTAGGTAGTACCCCCAGTAGGCAGTTTCCACTTGTATATAGGACCTCCCTATAGGTAGAATCCCATTGTAGGTAGGAACTCCCAGAACCTAGTTTGCCACTGTATGTAGGACCCCTGTAGGTAGTTTATGCCTTTATTTAGGACTCCCTTTAGGTTATTGACCCCTGTATGTAGGACCCCATGTAGGTAATTTGCCCCTGTATCTAGGAACCTCCATAAGTAGTTTGCCCCCTGTAGGTAGGACCCCACTGTAGTTTTCCCCCTGTATGTAGGACCCTCTGTATGTTGTTTGCCTCTGTATGTAGGAGCCCCTGTACGTAATTTTCCTCTCTATGTAGGAGCCCCTGTTGGTAGTTTTATTCAGGTACAGTCACAGGATGCAACACAGTCAACAAGCCGTTTCACGCTACATGCGCTTATAAGCGCATGTAGCGTGAAACGGCTTGTTGACTGTGTTGCATCCTGTGACTGTACCTGAATAAATCTACATGTTACATCCACGAGTGTCTCCTGTTACACTTCTTCCATGGTATTGGATCTTCTATTCTTCCTGGGATTGAGCATCGTGTGAACACGATTCTACCTGGATACCTGAAGTTTGGTTGCAGTTCACACCACCTCCGGCTATTGGTAGGCGGCAGTGCCAACTTTCTGTTTTTCTTGTTGAATCCTGTTGGTAGGACCCTCTGTAGGTAGTTTGCCTCTGTTTCTACCTATATAGGTAGTCTGCCCCTGTATTAAGGACCCCCCATAGGTCGTTTTCCCACTGTTTCCCCTCTGCAGGTAGTTTGCCTCCTGTATGTAGTTCCCCCTAGGTAGGACTGACAATACTTACTTCAAAGTGCTGTCTCGCAACTGTCCCGATTTGGCCCGGAGGGAGTCCCAGCAAAAACAAGACAGTTGACAACTATGGATTGTCTATGATTCTTCCCAAAATCCTTCTCACAATATATGACATAATCATTCATAGACCCATCTATCCCTATCAACCATTCATTCGTGCCCTCACTCCTAAACACAAAGATAGCCAAGATACTATGGAGGCTGGACCAAAAATGTCGGCTCCATTTGTGCCAGAATTGTGCAAATTGTGATAATGTTGCTTGGAGTTGTAGTTTTGCAACATATTAGACATGAGGATATTACGACAAAGAGTCCCCACCCACCATCAGGGTTTAATGACCCAAACTCACGGCTTCATATGGATCTATGATGTGATGAGTTAGTAAACCAGTTTGATACCCCCCCATTTTCTTCTCCCGTATACTCATTTAGAATAAATATCATTCACTCCGCACCGTAAAAGCGTGAGTGTAAACTGTTGCCGTTGATACTGCTCGGAAAGTCGAAGAAATGATTCCTCCTCACTGTCTTCGTCTCCTGCCTTCTGTCCAGACTCCCGGACAGTCCCGGCAGCCCATGAACTCGGTCGAGGCCCAGTGGGTTCCGGCGCCTATACTCCCTCCACTTCAGCGCTTGAGGGGACAGGTGATTGGCTATACAGTGGTCGCCAAACAAATAAAAAGAGTAGAAAGAGAGAGAAGGAAGAAGTGACTGAGATTAGTGAAGAGACCGAGGTCAAGTGAGAAGAAAAGCAAGCAAATCTCTGCAGCTATATCCAAGTGATGTTAGTGATAGTAAGAGGAGGAGAAGATAATATTCTGGTGGACGGATGGGGAGTGCAAGCTAGCCAATGTATCTGTTGTGGGGTCCAAGGCCCCATAAGGCCCCACCATGAGTAACTGGAACAAGCTGACCTTGTCTCCATAGGGTATGGGAAGTAAGGCACAAAAATCAGCCAGACCCTTCTGTCCTGGGTTGTGAGGATTAGGCGGCCTTTGTGGACCAACACTAGAAAGACTTGTTTTGCTATTTACTGGACGCTGCCATCTGCTATACATATATATATATATATATATATATATATACACTCCCATGCATGTGTAAAATGCCCCCAATGGGAACAAGCTGACCTTGTCGCTTATTAGGTACGAGAAGGGGGCACAAAAATGAACCAGGCCCTTCTGTCCTAAATTGTGAGGATTAGGAGGCCTTTGTGGACCAACACTGGAAGGACCCGTTTTAATAATTACTGGACGGGACCAACCGCTACATACACACCCCCATGCATGTGCAAAATGCCTCCACCAGAAGTAATGGGAACAAGCTGACCTTGTCTCATAAGGTACGGAAAGGGGGGGGGGGGGGGTGAAGGGGCAAAAAAAAAAAGGACCAGGCCCTTCTTTCCTAAGTTGTGAGGATAAGGAGGCCTTTGTGGACCAACACTAGAAAGACCCGTTTTCATATTTACCAGATGGGACCAACCGCTATAGATATACCCCCTATGTTTGTATAAATTGCCCACAGGCTATTACAGAAGATCACTATATAATGATACAACATAGAGCTATATTAGGCAAACCACAGAAATTAAGAAATAAGCTCAAATAAAACTAAGATATCAAACATATAGTGTGGTAAAGAGGCCGTAGCTGCTTTCCAGAGAAGAGAAGACTGCTTCATCCTGTATCCCTCTCCCAACATTACGGTTATCTATCATTGGACCTGAGTAAGTGGTCCTAGTAGACCAGCTAATTTATTTGCCTGGTCCTTACTATCATTCCAGCCATACCTGTATATTCCCTATTATCCTGCTTTTTTTTTTTTTTTTTTTTTAATCCCCTGAGGAACCCTATATTTCATCTTAAATGAAGGGTGGGAAACATGTTGGGACTTATGGGACAATTTGTTATTTCCATGTTTCAGGTTTGCAGGAATATGGGCACCTACCTGGGTAGTCTGGTGAGGGTTTATGTTGTGGGGCATATTTGCTCGGCCTCTTTACCCCACTATATGTTTGATCTCTTAGCCCTGGTAGCACTACACACTTTGTGTGTGAATATATATATATATATTTTTTCATTGTCTTTTCATAATTATTGTGTGTTGAGGACAATTGATTTTATTTGGTAGCTAATAAAAGTAAAGTTTTATTTAAGCTCATATCTTCATTTCTGTGATTTGTAATGTCAACCTTGTCTCCTATAAGGGATGGGAGGAGGGGCAGAAACATGAGCCAGGCCCTTCTGTCTTTGTGAGGATTAGGAGGCCTTTGTGGGACTAACACTAGAAGGACCTATTTTGATAAGCACTGGACAGGACCCTCTAAGATATATATACCGTATATACAGTCGTCCCTCAAGTTACAATATTAATTGGTTCCAGGACGACCATTGTATGTTGAAACCATTGTATGTTGAGACCAGAACTCTATGGAAACCTGGTAATTGGTTCTAAAGGCACCAAAATGTCATCCAAAAATAGGAAAAAGTGAGGATTAAAGAAAAATAAGTAGATAACTAATATAGATAAAGAAAATCCTTACATATAAAAGTAAGAAATATCTGCTGGGAGCTGTAATCACTGTCTGTGTCAGTGTTTCCCAAGCATGGAGCCCCCAGCTGTTGCAAAACTACAACTCCCAGCATGCCCGGACAGCCGAAGGCTGTCCGGGCATGCTGGGAGTTGTAGTTTTGCAACAGCTGGGGGCACCCTGCTTGGGAAACACTGGCCTATGTAGAGGACAGGAGCTTCTTCAGGGTCCTGTACAGTACATGCAATGTCCTAAAAAAGCAACATGGAGTCACCTTCACCTGGTGTCCAGAGGAGCAGGTAACTCTGGTACAGGTAAAGTGTACAGAACATGTAATACCACCCTGTACTGTAGGGGGAGCTACTAGACATCAGTCAGTGCATACACTTCAGTAATACAGGGGTTTTTACCAGTGAATGCCTATTCTGATTGGTCAGTTCTTCCAGCCATTGACACATTTCACAGATCCGGACTGTCTGTACATTGTATGTTAAGTCTGGTTTCAACTTACAATGGTCCAGAAAAGACCATTGTATGTTGAAACTATTGTATGTTGAGGCCATTGTAAATTTAGGGATCACTGTATATATATATTAGTTGTGAGGATTACGAGGCCTTTGTGGGACTAACACTAGAAGGACCTATTTTGATTAGCACTGGACAGGACCCTCCAAGATATATATACCATATATATATATATATATATATATATATATATATATATATATATATACCCCCATGCATGTGTAAATTGTGTATCTAAATCTAATTATTCTAAGGAATAAGCCACTTACATGCTGGAGAGGCAATTGAATAAAATCTTGACCATTTTTGCACCATCCCCCTATCTCTGGTCGTTTGGTGCCCACACTGTTTACCATCCCAACCTAGATGCACAGTCATACTAAACCTTGATGGAAAGCGTCAACAGGGGGACAAGGAGATCTGGCTAAGGGAATGGTCCAAAATTACAAAAATATTTTACATTTTTGTATTTTTTTATTTTTTATTACTGCCACATACCCTCTCAATCATGTTTTTGTTGCAGGAATTTTGACAATATGGCAGAACTCCCAACTGACAACATTATTCTAGAACTGTCCATAACTTTCCCTTCTACATAAGTGGCATCATGGCTTCCATTGATACAGTAGCCATGTGTAACATTTCAAAATAGTGACTGACAGACCCCATTGGCAGATTCCGTCGAGGTTTTTATTATTTTAAAGGAGTAGTCCAGTGGTGACTCAGTGGTGAACAACTTATCCCCTATCCTAAGGATAGGGGATAAGTTGCAGATCGCGGGGGGTCCGACCGCTGGGGCCCCCTGCGATCTCCTGTACGGAGCCCCGACAGCCAGCGGGAAGGGGGCGTGTCGACCTCCGCACGAAGCGGCGGCCGACACGCCCCCTCAATACAACTCTATGGGAGAGCCGAAGTGCTGCCTTCGCCAATCTCCGGCTCTGCCATTGAGATGTATTGAGGGGGCGTGTTGGCCGCCGCTTTGTGCGGGGGCCGAAACCCGCTATCTGGCCGGAGAGCCGGGGCCCTGTACAGAGAGATCGCAGGGGGCCCCAGCGGTCGGACCCCCCGCAATCTCAAACTTATCCCCTATCCTTAGGATAGGGGAAACGTTTTTCACCACTGGACTACCCCTTTAAGCCTGATAACGACTTTAAACGTCAATGTTAAGAGAGCCTTAAAGGGGTACTCTGGGTAACTGAAACTTATCACCTATCTACAGGATAAGGGATAAGTGTCTGGTTGCGGGGTTCTGACTGCTGGGACCCCTGCAGTCGCATGGTAAGGGTCCTACTTTTTACCCGTCCTTGACGGGCTCTGGCCCCCACCCTCAAAGTTCAGCACAAGTGATGGCCCACTCAGCCAAATAGTAGCTGAGATGAGCTGGTAACTGAGCGGGCTGTCACTTATGCTCACTTCGTAAGGTGGAGACCGGAGCGTGACTAGGATGGGTAAGTAGTGGGGCCCAATACAGAAGATTGAGGATTGAGTCTCAGCAGTCAGACCCCCTGCAATCAGACACTTATCCCCTATTCTGTGGATAGGTGATACATTTCAGTTCCCTGAATTGCCCGCTATGGACTCATTCACTCATACAGTATCTATGCAGCAGAATATCTAGATGGCATGACCGGCATGTGATGATCCCTACAATGGTGAACCAATTTGTAACACTAAGTTTCTGTATTAAAGGAAATCTGTCATCAGAATCACCTGCACTAAACGTGTTACACAGGCTTGTAGTGCGGGTAATTCTGATTAAAACGCTTCTTACCTGGTTAAAAATGGTTCAGCGCTTCTTCAGATATCTATATCTTTAGTTTTCTGTTATTCCCTGGCTTGGGACTCAGTGGGAGGAGTTATCATCTGGGACTCTGCTAAACGTCATTCTAGCTGGGCGGAGCGGCCGCCCGGCTCATGAATATTCATGAACTTATCCTCGTGGTCTAACTCCTTTTTCTAGGTCTGGTGGGGAGGGCTGCGCATGCGCCGCGTTCCGTTCTCCCCCCGGCTTCACTCGAGCTGCGGCCCTATACAAGTAAGAAGACGGGCTGCATAAGTGAAAAGCCGGGGGGAGAACGCCACTTCCGGGTGTACGGAACGCGGCGCATGCGCAGCCCTCCCCACCAGACCTAGAAAAAGGAGTTGGACTACGAGGATAAGTTCATGAATATTCATGAACCGGGCGGCAGCTCCGCCCAGCTAGAATGACGTTTAGCAGAGTCGCAGATGATAACACCTCCCACTGAGTCCCAAGCCAGGGAATAACAGAAAACTAAAGATATAGATATCTTAAGAACCGCGGAACCATTTTTAACCAGGTAAGAAGCGTTTTAATCAGGATCACCCACACTACAAGCCTGTGTAAGAGGTTTAGTGCGGGTGATTCTGATGACAGATTTCCTTTAAGGGTGGACTTCTTCGGTATGATTAAAAATGGAAACATAGTCAAGGTATTAAAGCAATTATCCAGGATTAGAAAACGAAAGCCAGTTTCTTTCAAAAATAGCGCCACCCATGTTCTCAAGTTGCAGCTCAGTTCCATTGAAGGGAATGGAGCCAAGTTGTAATACCAGACACAACCTGAGGACAGGTGTGGTCCTGTTTTTGGAAGAAATGAATTTAATTTTTTTCATTCATAGATATCTCCTTTAAAGACTGAAATTATAGTGTGCCTGTGAGAAGGCCATGTGTCCCCATGACAACTCTTCCTGACATTCTGCTCTGGCAGTTTAATGTGACTATAGCTATTGAAATCAGCTTTCTTCTTTTTAGGACAGACAAAACACGAACGGAGAGAACGGGATTCAGGAGAGTGTGACCATGGGACAAAAATGTCCATTTAAGAACCAATATATGTAATACCTTCTCAATACAGCCTGATTCTACAGAGAGAGCCAGACCGGATTATTCAACTTTCAAGAAATGTAATCCATGAAGTTTTCTTACCATTAACAGGTCTTGATATCATGATATTCTCAGGGACCCGTTTGGCCTTGTCTTCTTCATTTTGGCCAGGATGGGTGACCTCATGGAGAACCGTGTTCAGTAGGGGTAGAGAATTGATAGAGTTAATGGGTGGAAGTCCATGTGACACTTGTGTGCTTGGTTCCTTGAGTGGTTCTCTCTTGACTGGTGGCCTTGGCACATCGCTCTTGGGAGACCCATCATACTTTCGAGTAGGCTTGGCAGCTCCAGGTAATGTGGTCCCTCGGACCTGTGTGGCTCTTAAAGGAAGAAGATTGGCTGAAACTGGACAGGAGCGACTTCTCGGTGGTTGGTTCTCCTTGGCTTTTTCTGGAGACGGAGAGCTGGAGGAACCAGAGTCCATACTTTGGAAGAATGTGGCATTACTCCGGATTGGGGAATAACTGCCCAACGGTGATGGTCGGGTCGACTCGGGTACTTGCTTTGCGTTCTGATCATCTCTTATGGTCGCCAGTCCATCCAGAGAAAGTTTTCCAGGCACATTGATCATTTTACTGTGACTACCAATGACCTCCATCTGCCCGGCCAGAGTTCCTGGTGCCGAAGATTGGGATTCCGACACATTGTGTTGACTGGACGATCGATTGCTGGACAGTCCGTACAACTGGGACAGGCTAGAGGTGAAGTGACTGTGCAGGGGGCGAGTCTTAGGTTTGGTAAAATGATGCTGGAAAACAAATGGCTGTATTGGTAAAGTGGTCGGACGTTGGTCTTTGCTGTAGCGGAAAACCGGTTTGGCCTCAGCTCCCATACCTGTGTGACGAGAAGAGTTCAAGAGATCATGTGATCATAGAATCATATTAAATATATCAGATTAACCCTGATTTAGCGGACAAAGCTAGTCTTTTGCAATCTCATTACATGCTGGAACTCCATAATTGATGGAGGACACAGTATGCAGAACAACATAACCATAGGGGGTACAGAGGCTGCACCCTGACCCTGGAGCCTAACAATGGTTTAGGGTCCCCCTACCATATAGACAAGTGTTATAAATTACATAAAATACAGTGGACAACCGCTTTGAGAAGACCACCCCCTTACGCAGACTAAATTTCTAGAATAGAAACACACGGTAACCCGCACTCACCACAAGGCTTCAGCCAGACGACTCCGCTTCACATCCTTCTATGGATCCGGTTCCAGACTTGCTGCAGGACGCTCAGAGGCGACTGCCTCTGAGCGCCCTGCAGCAGGTCTGGAGCCAAATTATATATGTAAATTATATACAATTACAAAATAATACAAAATACTGGCAAATTATTATCACTATACGGTAGGGGTCCTCAACCGGTGGGGTACGCTGATGCGCTGACAAATACCGGCCATGAATTTGTCATTATTTCGGCAGAGTCTGTATTTTGTATTTCCACAGATGAATTCCACGGAAATTCTACCATGTGCACAGTGCAGCAGGATCCCACTGAAAACAATAGAAGGCTGCTGCACCAGTAATTTCTCATATGTCATACTGTCTGTTAAAGCGTACCTGTCAGATCCCACAAAAAAAAAAAAAAAAAACTGTTATATGTTACTCAATACCTCATCCTGATCATGTACATGTAATTTTTATGTATTTATCACCCATATTTAACTAAACAACAGCATATTAATCCTGCTCAATGTCTTTTCCATGTTCCCAAAGGAAGGGGGCGGGTTCCTCTCTTGCCTGCGCTGTAATGACTCCTCCCCCTCCCTCACTCTGCTGACTCACTGCTCTTGGGGAACCTGGCTGCCCTGCTCTGTAACCCTTTTCTTTATGGTTTTTGGCTGTATACACACACACACACACACACACAATGATTATTGGAGATTGCCTGTACTCTACCAAAAACAATATGGTGAGTGTATAACCTACATCTTTTGCAAAGGTTTAGTTCTAAAAGTACAGAGGTTTTTCATACATACATACATTTTATATATGTTTCTATGTCATTCATGTGTACAGTGTTTAGATAACTCTTTTTTGCAGCACTGTTGCCTTCAGCTGTGGATAAGATGTTTATGGGTGGAATACCCCTTTAATTCACTCCCTCGATTTAGCCTTCTGCTCATAATGGAACCGAATCAGTAAGCAAACCAGGTCCAGCCGCTGTGTTATTTCGGCCCCCGCCCACATTCCTCAGTTTACCCAAAAACAAGAGGAAAAAAAAGAGAAATCAGTATTCTGAGAGAAGGCTGGGAGCCGAGACTGAAGTGACCCCCCGAGAACTTCACAAGACTTTTATCTGTAGTGCGCAGAGTACTCAGGGACTTCATAGCAGCTTAAGGGGTTCAGTTCTGTATATTAATCAGTCCTAGCATGAGGGCGAGTGCGGATCTATAAAAAACATCCAAAACTAAAGCTCTGACTCCTATAATGATTTTTTTTATATGGAGTTGGGGGGGGGGGGAGGGGGTCAGAAGAAATACCTGTTGCTTTCCGCATGGCAGCACACTCCAACACAGGATCCTACAGAAGCCCTGCATTTGCAATTGATGGCAGACATAAAAAATAACACTGATGTCCGCCATTAACCCTATAGATGCAGTGATTAATCATGGCATTCGGGTAAGTTCATCGGACCCCCGCTGTGCATGTGCAACAGCAGGGGTCCGATGAGTCCCCTGTACAGACTTAAAAAGTTAACAATAAATAAATAAAAAAATGATAAAAGCCTGACCCCTAATAATACAAATCACCTCCCTTTTCTCATAAAAAAAAACACTACAAAATGGTATTGCCCCGCGTGTATATGTCCAAACTATTAAAATATGATGTTTATGATCCTGCTGTTTTGAAGATGTTCTGATCTAGTTGTCTACACCAGTGGTCCCCAACCAAGTCCTCATGACCAACATTCTTTTCTTTTTTTTTCAGTTACTCTATTGGAATAGAAGAGGAAAAATCCATATTCTGGCCTGTTGCTGGGTCTTAAGGACTGGGTTGGGGACCTCTGGTCTACACAACACAATTTGGCCCTTGTCGGAGTTGCTCAGATCCTTTGATTTGCCCATTTTTTCCCATTTTCAAATCATCAATTCAAGGACAGTTTTTATGTTATGGCGGATTGCTGTAGATTCTGATAGTAATGAATGCACCAAAACATTTACTTAAATAGTACGACAGGGCCATAGTAAGCACGGCATGAGCTTTGGGTGCAGGCCATTTGGATTTGTCTCCTATTTTAAGGTCCAGCAGCTGAGATCCAAATCTATACGTAGTACAATAAATACACAGAACACCGTCTATACCGCCTGGTGACTGTAATTGTAGCCATCACCTTTCATTCCTTCAGTCTCTAAGAAATATTTATCATTTTTAAGAATATTTTTTTGCCACACATAATCGCATATGATAAAAATAATTTTCGCAGCTGGTACTGAGAATTCACTCCAACTTCCAAATTAGTTTTTACAGTATTAAAATAGTAATGCAAGACAGTGTTCATATAATACTGCAAGACAGTGTTCATATAATACTGCAAGACAGTGTTCATATAAATCTGCTGTGGTGTCCTGGTACAGGACCTTGTCCTGTCCCTGTCTTAAGTCCCCTCAGTTAGAGTCCCTCCATTCCACAGGGCTCTCCTGCAGGCCTTGCCCCTTGTTCGCCTTGTATAAATGTGTTCCTGTATATTGTACAATATGTATATAGAGGTAGTACAAATGTATAGGACCTTCCTAGGTCATGTGATATATTATAATGGTTGTAAAAATGTGTAGGACCTTCCTGGGTCATGTGATAATGTCATGTGATGTACCCAGAGTTCTCTGGGTTCAGGACCTATAGGCTTTGCAACCAATGGGATTAGTCCAGCCTCCTTAGTATATAAGGGGCTGTAGTCTCCAAATTCGCTCTCTTGCCTCTCTTCCTGCTGGACATTAAAGCAAGCACAATCAGCATATCTCGTGAGTTATAAAGCCTATCTACCAATTCCTAGTGACTACTATTCAACTCAAATCCTATAATTAGTAGCACAGTGGCCTGCTTAAGTCTCAAGACTATTAGTCCCAGCAAAGCCTGTGAGGAACCTGCATCCCGGTTACCTCAAGAGAAACTGTTTAGTTGTAAAGACTGTTGACATAAGAAGTTTAGTAAAATTACCAGTTATCTCATAAAATCTGCTGTGGACATTCCATTTATTATTCTGAAGTTTGTGGACCGGTTGTTGGCATGGCCTCCTATACAAAACAACCGCACCCTGGCTTCACGACAAATCATGGGTAATACCACCACACCTCGTTGCATCATTGCAACACCCCTATATCACTACTATTCTGGCTTACCACACTGCAAGACAGTGTTCATATAATACTGACATACAGTGTTCATATAATACTGCAAGACAGTGTTTATATAATTCTGCAATACAGTGTTCATATAATACTGAGATACAGTGTTCATATAATACTGAGATACAGTGTTCATATAATACTGCAAGACAGTGTTCCCATTATACTGCAAGACAGTGTTCATATAACACTGCGATACAGTGTTCATATAACACTGCAAGACAGTGTTCATATAATACTGCAAGACAGTGTTCATATAATACTGCAAGACAGTGTTCATATAAAACTGCAAGGCAGTGGTCATATAATACTGCAAGACAGTGGTCATATAATACTGCAAGACAGTGGTCATATAATACTGCAAGACAGTGGTCATATAATACTGCAAGACAGTGTTCATATAATACTGCAAGACAGTGGTCATATAATACTGCAAGACAGTGGTCATATAATACTGCAAGACAGTGGTCATATAATACTGCAAGACAGTGTTCATATAATACTGAAAGACAGTTTTCATATAATACTGAAAAACAGTGTTCATATAATACTGCAAGACAGTGTTCATATGATACTGCAAGACAGTTTTCATATAATACTGAAAGACAGTTTTCATATGATACTGAAAGACAGTGTTCATATAATACTGCAAGACAATGGTCATATAATACTGAAAGACAGTGTTCATATGATACTGCAAGACAGTGCTCATATAATGCTGTGATAGTGTTGATATAATACTGCAAGACAGTGGTCATAAAATACTGCAAGACAGTGGTCATATAATACTGCAAGACAGTGGTCATATAATACTGAAAGACAGTGTTCATATGATACTGCAAGACAGTGTTGATATAATGCTGCGATAGTGTTGATATAATACTGCAAGACAGTGTTCATATAATACTGCAAGACAGTGTTCATATAATACTGCAAGACAATGGTCATATAATACTGCAAGACAGTGGTCATATAATACTGCAAGACAGTGTTCATATAATACTGCAATAGTGTTGATATAATACTGCAAGACAGTGTTCATATAATACTGCAATAGTGTTGATATAATACTGCAAGACAGTGTTCATATAATACTGCGATACAGTGTTCATATAATACTGCTATATCGTTCTAATAGAATACTGCACTAAATTCAGTATGCTATAATACCTCCATACACTAACCAAACATTACTATACTAAGGCAGAATTATATACAATTACAAAATAATACTAAATACTGGCAAATTATGCCACCGGTTGTGCGGGGGTACACTGATGCGCTGACGAATAACGGCCATACATTGGCCAGTATGTGTCAGTACACAGCGGGAATGGCAGCGGCAGCTCTCTGGGGAATTCCGGGAGCTTTACGGGAGCTGTGTGGTTGCCCGTGTGACATCCCCTGACGTTTCGCGGAGGTGCCGCACAGAGCAGGAGGAAGTCACCCATCAGTGTGGCCCGCCGAATGGGACTCTGGGAACGGGACGCGCAGTTAACCCGAACAGGCCGGGTAGTGTAAAAAAAAAAAAAAGTGAAAACTAAGTGTATGGGAGGGGAGGATGTTATTATATGTATTTTATGTATGTATATATTAGCCCGAGGGGTGGGGGGGGGGGGGAGAGAGAAATAATGGCACAAGGGCATTAAGATGGAGGGGGGAGAGGAATAATGGCAAAAGGGGATTAGAGGGAGGGGGGAATAATGGCAAAGGGGGATTAAGATAGGGGGGTAATGATTATCCCCCCCCCCCCCTCCATCTTAATCCCCTTGTGCCATTATTCCCCCCCTCCCCTTAAGCAATTTTATGACTTATTTTGTCCACGAATACCCATCGCGCATAAGTTCCGCACAAATTTACGCATGAGAAGTACCCGTGGACATACTTTCACCTTTTGGGGGGGCACAGTCGCGAAAAAGGTTGAGAACCACTGCTATACGGGGCCAAATAATAACTCCATACAATAGCTAAATGCCTCCATATAGCAAGTAAAAGTTCCTTCATACAGTCACCATACTATGTCAAAAAGTAACATTGCCATACAGTGCCTAAATATTAGCACCAAACAAAAACCACCACGTAGTGCCCAAATACTATAACTGTACAGAGCTCAAATAATATTGCCATACGTTGCTCACATAGAGAGCGCCCAACTAATAATGCCATACAGATGCTGTTAGACTGGCTCACCAGAAGATTGAGGGCTCCTCTGGAGGGCACCAAGGGCTACAGGGAAAGAGGGGCCTGCCCAGGACACAATTACAGGATCTGCGTGTGCGTCTTAAAGATACACATACAGTTGATCAACTGTATGTGTATCTTTAAGACCCACATGCAGATGGGAGGCAGGCTGCCAGCTGCTCTCTCTTCTGTCGGTTTAGAGGAAGGAGCCGCAAACTCTCTGTGGTGAGGGTGTGATGAGGGCAGATGTTGTGTTCGTGACGCCAGGGCATGGTTTAACCTCTTCACCACGCGAAGGTATGCCGCTGGATCCTGGGCTAGGCACGGGGCTTTACTGAGGTAGACAGGTGTAATAGTCTTGACAGCTCAGTTAGGCTGGACAATTTGCTACAGGCCCACGCTGACTTGATACAGACTGATCTTGACTGACTTGACTAGACTGACTTCACCCCGCATGTAGCTTACCAGGTTTTGACGTTCACCTGTGGGGTAGCGGATTTGTGGAAGCGTGGCGGCGTGGTAGGCTTTAGTCCTCCTCAGGACACCAGACACTCTCTCTCAGGACTTGTCCTTGCTGCACTCAGTAGAGAACTCATCTCAAGTGACTGAACTAGCTCCTCCCAGAGTTTATATGGGGGAGACTCTGGAGGGGTCCCATAGGTCACTCTATAGGTCACATGGTCACTGGTACCTTCCTTGGTTACAACACATGACAACAGTATTTAAAGGCACATAACAATATATACACATTAAATTAGATACCATATGTGCTTATTAACTATTTAGGGAACATAGATTAAAGGAGGGCCCAGAGGTCACTGAAATAGAGTCCACCTGACAGGGCAGCAATGGTACAGGGGTGCAACTCCTGTACTGGGCCACCACATCTCTCTATATCATGCAGCCTGCATCAGAAGCTGAGAGAGAAGGGACGTTGCAGGGGAGCAGAGAGAGGTAAGGGGTTTTTATTTATTTATTATTGGGGACTAACTACTATATTGGGGCCTAACTTTAGAGGGGGCTAAGAATGATTTCTTCAGGTGGACCCAAGGTACTCCAGTCCAACACTGCATACAGTGCCTAAATAATACCCCCATACAGGGGTCATACAACAGTGCCATATAGTACACAAATAATACTTCCATATTAATACCCAAATATTGCACCATACAGTGTTCACTGTTGCTGTTTGTTGCTCTTTAAAGGGGTATTCCAGGCAAAACCTTTTTATATATATATATATATATATATATATATATATATATATATCTCAACTGGCTCCGGAAAGTTAAACAGATTTGTAAATTACTTCTATTAAAAAATCTTAATCCTTCCAATAGTTATTAGCTTCTGAAGTTTTCTGTCTAACTGCTCAATGATGATGTCACGTCCCGGGAGCTGTGCATGATGGGAGAATATCCCCATAGGAACTGGACAGCTCCCGGGACGTGAGTCATCAGAGCAGTTAGACAGAAAACAACAACTCAACTTCAGAAGCTAATAACTATTGGAAGGATTAAGAATTTTTAATAGAAGTAATTTACAAATCTGTTTAACTTTCCGGAGCCAGTTGATATATATAAAAAGGTTTTTGCCTGGAATACCCCTTTAAATACTGCATACATGCCAACAGTCCTAATATTGGCAGGACAATCCTGGAAAGCAACCACGAAAGGGTCCATCTCTAAAGGGTATGTTTTGGGGGTGTTCATAGGCCTTCTTTGAGATGGGGCTAAAATGTCACCGTTAGTGAATAAGATGTTGGCACATATTATACGGTCTTATAATGGCCTAGTGTTGTGTTTCTGGCCTTGGCAGCTTGCCGGCAATTGTATAGCATATGGCGTACGGTATATTACATACCACTATATTGCAATGGTCGCCATTAGAGATGAGCGAACTTACAGTAAATTCGATTCGTCACGAACTTCTCGGCTCGGCAGTTGATGACTTTTCCTGCATAAATTAGTTCAGCTTTCAGGTGCTCCCGTGGGCTGGAAAAGGTGGATACAGTCCTAGGAGACTCTTTCCTAGGACTGTATCCACCTTTTCCAGCCCACCGGAGCACCGGAAAGCTGAACTAATTTATGCAGGATAAGTCATCAACTGCCGAGCCGAGAAGTTTGTGACAAATCGAATTTACTGTAAGTTCGCTCATCTCTAGTCGCCATTCATAAGGTTGGAGAACATGGCCAAATGAGACGCCCCCCCCCCTGTATGTCTTATGACCTGAACAATGGTTGGGCCGTCACATATGGTTGTAGTATAGACGCAGATATGTGACCATATTACACTCTTGGGAAACTAGTTTTAGGCCAAAACCAACCTACAATAACTCAAAAACATGTGATATATGTGACCCCCTCCCCCAACACTCATATGACAAACACATCCAACACCGCCAGAGACCAGACCACAAAACCAAAGGTTCCAGCACAAGAAGGGTTAATCCACATACCACAGCGCTGCATTATAATGAGAACATTGGGGCTGGGTCCCCACGGACACTGATGTTACTCATTAACCAGCGATTGTCATTAAACAAACCGCACGGCCCAATACACGGTGCGCATGGCATCCATGGGGATGGGTGAGACGTAGGGGGGTATAAGTATATACTGTAATCCACAGACAACTCATATATATAAAAAGGGAACATTTATGAAAGAGGATGAAAGCCTAAAGCACCAAGCACTCAATATGTACAATATAAACTGCATTGGTGGTTGTCAGGATGTGTACATTTAAAGGGGTATTCCTGGAATAAACTTTTTATATATATATATATATATATATATATATATATATATATATATATATATATATATAAACTGGCTCCAGAAAGTTAAACAGATTTGTAAATGACTTCTATTAATAAATCTTAGTCCTTTCAATAATTATCAGCTGCTGAAGTTGAGTTGTTGTTTTCTGTCTGGCAATAGTGCTCTCTGCTGACATCTCTGCTTGTCTCGGGAACTGCACAGAGTAGAAGAGGTTTGCTATGGGGATTCTAAACTGGGCGGCTCCCGAGACACGTGTCATCAGAGAGCACTTAGACAGAAAAGAACAACTCAACTTCAGCAGCTCATAAGTACTGAAAGGATTACGATTTTTTAATAGAAGTAATTTACAAATCTGTTTAACTTTCTGGAGCCAGTTGATATCTATCTATCTATCTATTTATATTTATATATATATATATATATATATATATATATATATATATATATATATATATACAGTGACCCCCCCGACCTACAATGGCCCCGACATATGATGAAATCGACATATGATGGCCTCTCAGAGGCCATCGCATGTCGATGTCAGTATCGACATATGATGCTTTTTTATGTCGGGGCCATCGCATTAAGTGCTATCCGGCAGTGCCAAATGCTTAAGCTGCTGCCGGATAGCAGCTTAATGTTCCCCGTGTGGTGCGGTAAGTATTACTTACCCCTCCACGATGCTCCGGGGTGCCCTCCGGGTCCAGCACTGGTCTTCCGGTGTCTTCTCAGCCCTCTCCGATTACGTCGATACACTGCTGCGCACGTCATCCAATGGGAATGGCGTACGCAGCGGTGTAATGACGTCACTACGCAGGCCCAGTAAGGCCTTGCGGAAGACAGAAGAGGACCGGAGAAGACAGAAGAGGACCAGAGAAGACAGAAGAGGACCGGAGAAGACAGCAGAGGACCGGAGAAGACAGAAGAGGACCAGAGAAGACAGCGGAGGACCGGAGAAGACAGCAGAGGACCGGAGAAGACAGAAGAGGACCGGAGAAGACAGAAGAGGACCGGAGAAGACAGAAGAGGACCGGAGAAGACAGAAGAGGACCGGAGAAGACAGTAGAGGACCGGAGAAGACAGAAGAGGACCGGAGAAGACAGAAGAGGACCGGAGAAGACAGTAGAGGACCGGAGAAGACAGAAGAGGACCGGAGAAGACAGTAGAGGACCGGAGAAGACAGAAGAGGACCGGAGAAGACAGTAGAGGACCGGAGAAGACAGAAGAGGACCAGAGAAGACAGTAGAGGACCGGAGAAGACAGAAGAGGACCGGAGAAGACAGAAGAGGACCGGAGAAGACAGAAGAGGACCGGAGAAGACAGTAGAGGACCGGAGAAGACAGAAGAGGACCGGAGAAGACAGTAGAGGACCGGAGAAGACAGAAGAGGACCGGAGAAGACAGAAGAGGACCGGAGAAGACAGAAGAGGACCGGAGAAGACAGCGGAGGACCGGAGAAGACAGAAGAGGACCGGAGAAGACAGAAGAGGACCGGAGAAGACAGAAGAGGACCGGAGAAGACAGCAGAGGACCGGAAAAGACAGCAGAGGACCGGAGAAGACAGCGGAGGACCGGAAAAGACAGCGGAGGACAGGAGAAGACAGCGGAGGACCGGAGAAGACAGCGGAGGGCCGGAGAAGACAGCGGAGGACCGGAGAAGACAGCGGAGGACCGGAGAAGACAGCGGAGGACCGGAGAAGACAGGGGAGAGCCCAGCGGAGGCCTGGGATCACCATCGGGAGCGGCGGGGACACCATCTCGAGCGGCGGGGACAAGTGAGTACAGCTTCCTATACTTTACATTGCACGAATCCCTCAACATCCCTTGTTTGGAACGAATTACCATCGTATGTTGAGGGACCACTGTATATATATATATATATATATATATATATATATATATATATATATAAGGTTTTTTCCTGGGTAACCCCTTTAAATCTGCTTGTATATACTGTATATATATATATATATATATATATATATATATATATATATATATTAATATATATTTGAGTATCATGTACACTGATAAAAATGATTCTGTTGAGTTGGAATTTTAACAGCATTTTTTTTTTTCAACAAAGACATTTTCTTTGATATTCTGAGTTTCTTCACATGAACAGACTTTATAAGATTATGAATAAAACATATTTGGAGTCATCTAGAGCTTTTGAAGGGGTACCCAAGTGGAAAGCTATTTTTTATTTTTATTTTTTAATCAACTGGTGCCAAAAAGTTATACATATTTGTAAATGACTTCTATTTAAAAATCTTAATCCTTCCAGTACATATCAGCTGCTGTATGCTCCACAGGAAGTTGTGTAGTTCTTCTCTTTCTGGCCACAGTGCTTTCTGCTGCCACCTCTTTCCATGTCAGGAACTGTCCAGAGTAGGAACAAATCCCCATAGCAACCTTTCCTGATCCGGACAGTTCATGACATGGACAGAGGTGGCAGCAGAGAGCACTGTGGTTTGACTGGAAAGAACTACACAACTTCCTCTGTAGCATACAGCAGCTGTTAAATAGTGGAAGTATTAAGATTTTTATATAGAAGTAATTTACAAATCTGTTTAACTTCCTGGCACCAGTTGATTAGAAAAAAAAATTAACAATATCTTTTTATAGTTCGGACATTTACGCACGCGGCGATACCACATATGTTTATTTTTATTTAAACAGTTTTTTGGGGGGAAAAGGGGGTGTTTCAAACTTTTATTAGGGAAGGGGTTAAATGACCTTAGTTAACTTTTTTTTTCCACTTTTTTTTCCCACTGCACACACTGATCTTTTACCCTGATCCCTGCAAAGCCATAGCTATGAAAGGATCAGCGAGATAAGGGATAAGGGCTCAACCCTGTAGCTCAGGCTTAGAGCAATCAAACGCCGATCGGACGCGACGGAGCAAGGTAAGGGGGTCTCCGCTCGCGTCCTAGCTGATCGGGACATCGTGATTTTATCGCGATAGTCCCGATCAGCCCGACTGAGCTGCCGGGAAGCGTTTACTTTCATTTTCAGCGCGGTGATCAACTTTGATCGCCACGTCTGAAGGGTTAATAGCGCGCGGCACAATGATCGGTGCCACATGCTATTAGCCCAGGGTCCCGGCTATGAATAGCAGCCGGGACCGACCCGGTGTTATGCGGGGTCACGACGTGACCCCGTTTTAAACACCGGGATCGGGCACAGGGCGTATAGGTACGCCCTGCATTCTTAAACGGGTTCTCCGGTGCTTACACATCTTATCCCCTATCCAAAGGATAGGGGATAAGATGCCTGATCGCGGGAGTCCCGCCGCTGGGGACCCCCGGGATCATGCATGCGGCACCCCGTTTGTAATCAGTCCCCGGAGCGCGTTCGCTTCGGGTCTGATTACGGGCAACTACAGGGTCGGCGTCATGCTCCGCCCCTCAATGCAAGCCTACGGGAGGGGGCGTGATAGCTATCACGCCCCCTCCCGTAGGCTTGCATTGAGGGGCGGAGCGTGACGTCACACGGGGGCGGAGGCGTAACGTCACGCGCCGCCGGCCCTGTAGTCGCCCGTAATCAGACCCGGAGCGAACACGCTCCAGGGACTGATTACAAGCGGGGTGCCGCGTGCATGATCACGGGCGTCCCCAGCTGCGGGACCCCCGCGATCAGGCATCTTATCCCCTATCCTTTGGATAGGGGATAAGATGTATAAGCACCGGAGAACCCTTTTAAGAAGTAAAAAAACGGATGCAATCGGACATCATTTTTCAAACCGTATACGGGTTAAAATTTGTACACACGTTTTGATACAGATTAGTCAGGTTTTGAAGAATCTTTTTTTTTTTTAATCAAAAATCTGATGTGGGAACTGTATTGCAAAAACGTGAACCCAGCCTTACATCCGCAGTATGTATATATACAGTGGTCCCTCAAGTTACAATATTAATTGGTTCCGGGACGACCATTGTATGTTGAAACCATTGCATGTTGAAACCATAGCTCTATGGAAACCTGGTAATTGGTTCTGAAGCCACCAAAATGTCATCCAAAAATAGGAAAAAGTGAGGATTAAAGATAAATAAGTAGATAAATAATATAGATAAAGCAAATCCTTCCATATAAAAGTAATAAAGATCTGCTGGGAGCTGTAATCACTGTCTGTTTCAGTGTTTCCTAAAGAGGGTGCCTCCAGCTGTTGCAAAACTACAACTCCCAGCATGCCCAGACAGCCTTCGGCTGTCCGGGCATGTCGGGAGTTGTAGTTTTGCAACAACTGGAGGCACCCTCTATGGGAAACACTGGTCTATGTAGAGGACAGAAGCTTCTTCAGGGTCTGTACAGAACACACAATGTCCTAAAAAAAAAGTCAAATGGAGCCACCCTCGCCTGGTGTCCAAAGGGGCAGCTAACCCTGGCACAGGTAAAGTGTACAGAACATGTAATACCTCCCTGTACTGTAGGGGGCGCTACAAGACACCAGTCAGTGCATACACTTCAGTAATACAGGTAAAGAGTACAGAACATGTAATACCTCCCTGTACTGTAGGGGGCACTACAAGACACCAGTCAGTGCATACACTTCAGTAATAAAGGTAAAGAGTAGTACAGAACATGTAATACCTCCCTGTACTGTAGAGGGCGCTACCAGACACCAGTCAGTGCATACACTTCAGTAATACAGGTAAAGAGTAGTACAGAACATGTAATACCTCCCTGTACTGTAGGGGGCGCTACAAGACACCAGTCAGTGCATACACTTCAGTAATACAGGTAAAGAGTAGTACAGAACATGTAATACCTCCCTGTACTGTAGAGGGCGCTACCAGACACCAGTCAGTGCATACACTTCAGTAATACAGGTAAAGAGTAGTACAGAACATGTAATACCTCCCTGTACTGTAGGGGGCGCTACAAGACACCAGTCAGTGCATACACTTCAGTAATACAGATAAAGAGTAGTACAGAACATGTAATACCTCCCTGTACTGTAGAGGGCGCTACCAGACACCAGTCAGTGCATACACTTCAGTAATACAGGTAAAGAGTAGTACAGAACATGTAATACCTCCCTGTACTGTAGGGGGCGCTACCAGACACCAGTCAGTGCATACACTTCAGTAATACAGGTAAAGAGTACAGAACATGTAATACCTCCCTGTACTGTATGGGGCGCTACCAGACACCAGTCAGTGCATACACTTCAGTAATACAGGTAGAGTACAGAACATGTAATACCTCCCTGTACTGTAGGGGACGCTACCAGACACCAATCAGTGCATACACTTCAGTAATACAGGTAAAGAGTACAGAACATGTAATACCTCCCTGTACTGTAGGGGGTGCTACCAGACACCAGTCAGTGCATACACTTCAGTAATACAGGTAAAGAGTAGTACAGAACATGTAATACCTCCCTGTACTGTAGGGGGCGCTACCAGATACCAGTCAGTGCATACACTTCAGTAATACAGGTAAAGAGTACAGAACATGTAATACCTCCCTGTACTGTAGGGGGTGCTACCAGATACCAGTCAGTGCATACACTTCAGTAATACAGGTAAAGAGTAGTACAGAACATGTAATACCTCCCTGTACTGTAGGGGGCGCTACAAGACACCAGTCAGTGCATACACTTCAGTAATACAGGTAAAGAGTACAGAACATGTAATACCTCCCTGTAATGTAGGGGGCGCTACCAGACACCAGTCAGTGCATGCACTTTAGGAATACAGGGGTTTTACAAGTGAAATGCCCATTCTGATTGGTCGGTTCTTCCAGCCCTTGACACATTTCGCAGATTCCATAGCATTCCAGTGCAGATGATCCGGAGGGGAGGGGGGGGGGGGGGGGACGGGTAAGTATATTACAAAGCATGTCTGCCCAGGGTGTGTCCCTTCTATAACGACACAGGCAGCTGCCGGCATCCTCTATTTTTACATGGGGCTTCTGGAATGTCCCCGTCGCTGCATTGCTCATACTGTCTATGACTTTTCCAGTAAGAGGAGGCTCTGCAGCAGAGCAGACCAGGCCTGCGGTATCCGTCATATATACATATAGAAAATGACCTATGGCCTAGGAAGGACAGAAAGCATCCAAAATAAGATTCTGCTTAGTGAATAGGATTTTTTTAAGGATCTTTTTTATTTCCAGACGCCAAGGAAAACCGAAGGATCCAGATTTGTCTTGTTTCCATGACACGACATCTTTTCCAGCGCCTGCTGCGGATTACTGGGTTAAAGGGGTATTCCGGTGGAAACAACTCTTTTTTTTTTTTTTTTTTTTAATCAACTGGTGCTAGAAAGTTAAACAGATTTGTAAATTACTTCTATTAAAAAATCTTAATCCTTCCGGTACTTATTAGCTGCTGAATACTACAGAGGAAATTCTTTTCTTTTTGGAACACAGAGCTGTCTGCTGACATCACGAGCACAGTGCTCTCTGCTGACATCTCTGTCCATTTTAAGAACTGTCCAGAGTAGGAGAAAATCCCCATAGAAAACATAGGCTGCTCTGGACAGTTCCTAAAATGGACAGAGATGTCAGCAGAGAGCACTGTGCTCGTGATGTCAGCAGAGAGCTCTGTGTTCCAAAAAGAAAAGAATTTCCTCTGTAATATTCAGCAGCTAATTAGTACTGGAAGGATTAAGATTTTTTAATAGAAGTAATTGACAAATCTGTTTTAACTTTTGGGCACCAGTTTATAATTTTTTTTATTTTTTTTTTAAAGTTATCCACCGGAGTAGCCCTTTAATATATCAGACAGTGTTTGCCAACCAGGGTGCCCCCAGCTGTTGTAAAACTACAACTCCCAGCATACAGAGTAGCCCTTTAATATATCAGACAGTGTTTACCAACCAGGGTGCCTCCAGCTGTTGCAAAACTACAACCCCCAGCATAAAGAGTACCCCTTTAATATATCAGACAGTGTTTGCCAACCAGGGTGCCTCCAGCTGTTGCAAAACTACAACCCCCAGCATAAAGAGTACCCCTTTAATATATCAGACAGTGTTTGCCAACTAGGGGGGTCCCAAGTTGTTGCAAAACTACAACTCCCAGCATACAGAGTAGCCCTTTAATATATCAGACAGTGTTTGCCAACCAGGGTGCCTCCAGCTGTTGCAAAACTACAACTCCCAGCATACAGAGTACCCCTTTAATATATCAGACAGTGTTTGCCAACCAGGGTGCCTCCAGCTGTTGCAAAACTACAACTCCCAGCATACAGAGTAGCCCTTTAATATATCAGACAGTGTTTGCCAACCAGGGTGCCTCCAGCTGTTGCAAAACTACAACTCCCAGCATAAAGAGTACCCCTTTAATATATCAGACAGTGTTTGCCAACCAGGGTGCCTCCAGCTGTTGCAAAACTACAACTCCCAGCATACAGAGTACCCCTTTGATATATCAGACAGTGTTTGCCCACCAGGGTGCCTCCAGCTGTTGCAAAACTACAACTCCCAGCATACAGAGTAGCCCTTTAATATATCAGACAGTGTTTGCCAACCAGGGTGCCTCCAGCTGTTGCAAAACTACAACTCCCAGCATACAGAGTACCCCTTTAATATATCAGACAGTGTTTGCCAACCATGGTGCCTCCAGCTGTTGCAAAACTACAACTCCCAGCATGCCCGGACAGCCAACGGCTGTCCGGGCATGCTGGGAGTTGTAGTTTTGCAACAGCTGGAGGACCACAGTTTGAAGACCACTGCATTAAAAGAGACAAGAGATAAGAAAAATTCACTTGACCGTAGACACACATTATAACCAATTGTAAAGAACGTCAAAGCATCGCATTAATAATGGGAGGAGCTTCACACAGGCGCACGCCAGAATTACAGCTTCTTGTGCCAGCAACAAATTTATGCCAGCAAACAGGTGTAAACCGTAGCCGAAATCTACGCCAGCTCGGGGCTGGTATACATTTCAGTGAGGACGCCTCTACATACCTGTGCACTGGCAGGGGATTACTTAACCCCTTGGGGACGGAGGGTTTTTCCGTTTTTGCACTTTCGTTTTTTGCTCCTTACCTTTTAAAAATCCTAACTCTTTCAATTTTGCACCTAAAAATCCATATGATGGCTTATTTTTTGCGCCACCAATTCTACTTTGTAATGACGTCAGTCATTTTGCCCAAAAATCTACGGCGAAACAGGAAAAAAAAATCATTGTGCGACAAAATTGAAGAAAAAACACCATTTTGTAAATTTTGGGGGATTCCGTTTCTACGCAGTGCATATTTCGGTAAAAATTACACCTTATCATTATTCTGTAGGTCCATACGGTTAAAATGATCCCCTACTTATATAGGTTTGATTTTGTCGGACTTCTGGAAAAAATCATAACTACATGCAGGAAAATTAATATGTTTAAAAATGTCATCTTCTGACCCCTATAACTTTTTTATTTTTCCGTGTGTGGGGAGGTATGAGGGCTCATTTTTGCGCCGTGATCTGAAGTTTTTAACGGTACTATTTATGTATTGATCGGACTTTTTGATCGCTTTTTATTCATTTTATCATGATATAAAAAGTGACAAAAAAAACGCTATTTTGGACTTTTGAATTTTTTTGCGCTTACGCCATTGACCGTGCGGTTTAATTAATTCTGTATTTTTATAATTCGGACATTTCCGCACACTGCGATACCACATATGTTTATTTTTATTTACACTGTTTTATTTTATGGGAACAGGGGGAGTGATTCAAACTTTTATTAGGGAAGGGGTTAAATGGTCTATATTAACACTTTTTTTTGCAATGTTACAGCTCCCATAGGGACCTATAACACTGCACACACTGATCTCTTATACTGATCATTGTTATCCCATAGGGACCTATAACACTGCACACACTGATCTTTTACATTGACCACTGGTTTCTCATAGGAAACCATTGATCAATGATTCTGCTGCTTGACTACTCATGCCTGGATCTCAGGCACTGAGCAGTCATTCGGCGATCGGACAACAGGAGGCAAGGTAAGGGACCCTCCAGCTGTCCTACAGCTGTTCAGGGTGCCGCGATTTCACCGCGGCGATCCCGAACAGCACCACTGGGCTAACCGGCATGAGTGTACTTTCACTTTAGACGCGGCATTCAACTTTGAACACCGCGTCTTAAGGGTTAATAGCGCGCGGCACCACAATCAGTGCCGCGGGCTATTAGCCACGGGTCCCGGTCGTTGCTAGGTGCCGGGCTCGGCCCCGCGTTATAGACAGGGAGTGGGCGGAGGACGTGCAGGTATGCCCTCTGTCCCCAACAGGTTAAAGGGGTGCTCCGGTGAAATAATTATTTTATTTTTTTTAAATCAACTGGTGTCAGAACAATAGACAGATTTGTAAATTGCTTCTATTTAAAAATCTTAACCCTTTCAGTACTTATGATCTGCTGTATGCTCCACAGGAAGTTCTTTTATTTTTAAATTTCTTTCCAGTATGACCACAGTGCTCTCTGCTGACACCTCTGTCTGTCTCAGGAACTGTCAAGAGCAGTGGACAGTTCCTGAGACTGCTCTGGACAGTTCCTGAGACAGACAGAGGTGTCAGCAGAGAGCACTGTGGTCAGACAGAAAAGAACTACACAACTTCCTCTGGAGCATACAGCAGCTTATAAGTACTAGAAGGATTAAGATTTTTAAAAAGAAGTAATTTCCAAATCTGTTTAACTTTCTGTTACCAGTTGATTTAAAAAAAAATGCTTTTCACTGGAGTACCCCTTTAAGACCTGTTTGTAAGATGCTAATCTTAGTAAATTAATTATTTCTGTATATATTCTTGTACAGGGGACAGTATTATAGTAGTTATATTCTTGTATATAGGATGCAGTATTATAGTAGTTATATTCTTGTATATAAGAGCAGTATTATAGTAGTTATATTCTTGTATATAGGGGGCAGTATTATAGTAGTTATATTCTTGTATATAGGAGCAGTATTATAGTAGATATATTCATGTATATAGGAGCAGTATTATTGTAGTTATGTTATTGTATGTAGGAGGCAGTATTATAGTAGTTATATTCTTGTATATAGGATGCAGTATTATAGTAGTTATATTCTTTTATATAGGAGCAGTATTATAGTAGTTATATTCTTGTATATAGGAGCAGTATTATAGTAGTTATATTCTTGTATATAGGGGGCAGTATTATAGTAGTTATATTCTTGTATATAGGAGGCAGTATTATAGTAGTTATATTCTTGTATATAGGATGCAGTATTATAGTAGTTATATTCTTGTACATAGGAGCAGTATTATAGTAGTTATATTCTTGTATATAGGAGCAGTATTATAGTAGTTATATTCTTGTATATAGGAAGCAGTATTATAGTAGTTATATTCTTGTATATAGGGGCAGTATTATAGTAGTTATATTCTTGTATATAGGGAGCAGTATTATAGTAGTTATATTCTTGTATATAGGAGGCAGTATTATAGTAGTTATATTCTTGTATATAGTAGCAGTATTATAGTAGTTATATTCTTTTATATAGGAGCAGTATTATAGTAGTTATATTCTTGTATATAGGATGCAGGATTATAGTAGTTATATTCTTGTATATAGGGGGCAGTATTACAGTAGTTATATTCTTGTATATAGGGGGCAGTATTACAGTAGTTATATTCTTGTATATAGGAGCAGTATTATAGTAGTTATATTCTTGTATATAGGAGGCAGTATTATAGTAGTTATATTCTTGTATATAGGAGCAGTATTATAGAAGTTATATTCTTGTATATAGGAGGCAGTATTATAGTAGTTGTATTCTTGTACATAGGGGGCAGTATTATAGTAGTTATATTCTTGTATATAGGAGCAGTATTATAGTTGTTATATTCTTGTATATAGGAGGCAGTATTATAGTAGTTATATTCTTGTATATAGGAGGCAGTATTATAGTAGTTATATTCTTTTATATAGGAGCAGTATTATAGTAGTTATATTCCTGTATATAGGAGCAGTATTATAGTAGTTATATTCCTGTATATAGGAGCAGTATTATAGTAGTTATATTCTTGTATATAGAGGACAGTATTATAGTAGTTATATTCTTGTACATAAAGGAAAGTACTATACAAGGTATATTATTATATCTTATAAGGGCAATATGGCAGTTACTGTTATCTTAGAATAAAAATATCCATCTCCTTCTTTTCCAATACCTCCTTTTCAGCTCATATATATATATATATATATATATATATATATATATATATATAGAGTGCTACCCTGCAGATGTTAACAATGTGGGTAGGAGTAAGATCCTATCAGACTATGAAATCTGATCTATCCTGAAACACGGTTCACTGGGGACATTAGGGATAAAAGTTACCTAATAATTTTTTGTCATAATGTCTATGACAGGCAATGAAGGAACGCATTCTGCATCATTAGCTATCATTATAGGGCTGACTGTAATTGTTCTTCATCATCAGTCCATGACTAATGTTCATATAATTAGAAGTCATTGCTATTTATTACAAAGACTAGAAATCCTGGTATATTAATAATACCCGATATGCAAACAGAGAAGCAAAACAATCCTTAATCTTTCGACTTACCATCTCCTTTTACTCTTGGGTCTCTTTGCAGAAAGTTAAGCCCAGAACTTCCAGCATCCAAAGCATTGCAGTTCAAGGTCTGGCCAACACTCGCTTCGGTAGTTGCACATGCTTGGTTAGTACTAGATGTGGGCTTTGAAGTTGTTGCTTTATTATCCACATTGTCGTTTGAGCAGCCCTCACACGTACGGCTCATACAGTGCAAAAAGGACATGGGTGGAAGGCTGTGACTACGAAATTCCCCATGTTCGTAGGTTCTACCACCATCTCGATGATACTCTGGAATTGGTGAAAACTCCAGGGAAGAATCCCCACTGGATCTTAAAGGTGGGCTGGTTCCATTCTTCTTTCTGCTTTTGGCTAATTCCAAAAATGATGTAACCCTCTTAGGAGATGAGCCCTGGGTTTGTACTGCTTGACCTTCACTTAGTTTCACGGGACAACTCATCATTCGCTCCAGAGACCCTAATCGATTGGAAGGACTCTTGTCCAAGCTGCGGTCATAACTTCGAGACCTTTGCCTACCTGTATTAAAGTTTGGCGGTGACACATTCACATAGACTTGCCCTTCAATTGTGTCTGACTTAGATCTTTCTATGAGGGGTTTGGGATCATTTGAATCTGAACTGGTCTGTGGCTGCTGGAAAAGAAAATACTCTGTTGGCTGTACCGGGCTTCCCTTGGTATGGTCATCTGAGCAACTGGTAATCGACGAACCTGCCGGGCTAGGAGAAGATTGAGATGACAAGTCACATGTGACCAATTTATAATAATTTTGGGTAGACACCACAACCCTTGCCTGGCTTTGGAGACAGGAAGTTAGTTCTGAACTCTCTCCATTACATGGCACCGAGTCACAGTAAAGATGGTATGAATTGCAGTTGGCATCCAGCTCGGGAGAAGATGAGCCATTGTGGCAACCACATGGCTTGCCGGAAGCTTCTTGAACATGGGAATCACAGGACATCTTGGATTCTGTAGGTGAACTCTGCAGGTCAAGGTAGAAAGCACCTGTGTCCGGATGACTGCAAAATGAAGAGTCACACGAGAGACTGCCAGAATTTAGGTTGGACCTTGGTTGTCCATTCATCTTGTTATACAAGGTACTGAAATTAACAAGAATCCCGTCCGAGCTATTGCAGGAGGAGTCACTTACGTAGCTCACCTGCTGGTCCATTTCTGACTGGCTTGAGGCACTGTAGCACCTGCAGTGCCTCAGTGACTCTGAACCATTACAGGTGCACTCTCGGCTTTGCAGAAAATCCTGGCTTCCTAAATCTGAGCTCTGATTCCAATCCAGAGTAAAGCTAGGCCCACCATGATGATTCCAAGACTGGTCCTCAATGATTGATGAGCCTAGGTTGCCATTTGTACCCTTCTGCAAATCATCAGGTGAAGTCTTCTCTTCTTGCCCGTCCACAAGTCCCGACCTTCCAGTCAATACCCATGGTTTCACAACAGGTGGGTTATCATGGAGGCGGAATCGGGGCAAAGACAGATCTTGAAATTGAAATCCTGTTTTTGGCCCACCTAAAGTGTCATGGAGGTGGAAAGACTTTTCCCCATCACTTCCGCTTGATGTGTCGTTTTCACCGTCATCGTTGGGTAGGAATGGGTTGTGTCTCTTTCTAGTGACTGGTCCCTGCCAATCCTCTTCCTTCTTGCTCCCCCGTTCTTTCACCGATGGTTCAGAAGTTTGGATTAAACTACTGTAGACCAAAGAATCCGCCTGGGATAGGTCCCGTTCCGGTAGAGAAGTCGTTCTAGTAATTCCAAGATCGTTCTTGCTGTATGTATGGGATCTGTTAGATGTTGGACAGCATTGCCTATCTGGTACTTGGCAGTGCACCAAAGGGATATGATGCACTATTAAGGTTTCTCCCGCTAGCTTGGGTGAGCTATCCATAGTGAGCCTGGTCTCCTGTTTGGACACTCGATACTCTCACCGACTGGAGGTTGGAGAAGGGTTGTACATTTTAAATGTGAAGACACCTGGAAGAAGAAAAGGAAAGTTACTAATCCTTGTCAGTACCATATGACTCTACAATATCATTTACAGTATAGCAAATCATCCACAAAGTTCTATAGCAGTGCTCTCAAACTTTGGTCCTCGAGATGTTGCAAAACTTCAACTCCCAGCATGCCCGGATAGCCAACGGCTGGAGGGCCACAGGGCAACATCTAGAGGGCCACAGGGCAACATCTAGAGGGCCACAGTTTGGGACTACTGTTCTATAGGCCCTGTAACCTATACTCTTTGGCCACACCAGTCCTTTTTCTATATACTCTGGCAAGACAAAATAGCTGGTTGGTGGCCCTCAGGAACTCAGCATTTAGGACATATGCCGGCCTACCTCTTCTTGTTACACCCCATCAGTTTTGACATGACGGATTATAAACTTTTTCTCTCCGTGTTGGAGTAGTTGCCTAACTTTGAGTATGGTGATATATATTGCAAGCAAATACCATGCTTAAAGGGGTACTTTGGTGGAAATTATTTTTTTTTAAATCAACTGGTACCAAAAAGTTAAACAGATTTGTAAATAAAACCGTGAAAAGAGTAATGTAATACGGAGCACTCACTCTGTGACCTTCTTGCGGGGGTAGGTGGCTGGTAGATGTTCTCAGTCCCAAACTTCCATAGCGGGGAGGTGGCAGATGTTACGAGGGGAGCCTCAGATCCCGGCCACGGACCGTATCACGCCCTCTGGCGCTTCGTCAGGCGACGGCCTGACGAAGCACTAGAGGGCGTGATACAGTCCGTGGCCAGCGTCTGAGGCTCCCCTCGTTACATCTGCCGCCTCCCCGCTGTTACGCCAAGCGCTCCGGGTCCCCGCTCCTCCCCGGAGCGCTCGCAGCGTTCACCTTGTCGCAGCGCCCCGGTCAGACCCGCTGACCGGGAGCGCTGCATTAGTATCACTGGCGGGGATGCGACCCGCGAAGCGGGACACGCTCGCTCGCGGTTCGCATCCCAGTCTTCTTACCCGACCCGTCCTCCGTCAGTTCAGTCCCGGCGCGCGCAGCCCCGCTCCCTAGGGCACGCGCGCGCCGGCTCTCTGCGATTTAAAAGGCCAGTGCGCTTCTGATTGGCGCCTGGCCCAATTAGTTCATACACCTCTGCCCTAGCCTATATTACCTCACTTCCCATCATCACCGGATCTTGTTGCCCTTGTGCCAGTGAAAGCGTTCCTTGTGTGTTCCTAGCCAGTGTTCCAGACCTTCTGCCGTTGCCCCTGACTACGATCCTTGCTGCCTGCCCTGACCTTCTGCTACGTCCGACCTTGCTCTTGCCTAATCCCTTGTACCGCGCCTATCTCAGCCGTCAGTTGGGGTTGAGTCGCTATCGGGTGGAAGGACCTGGGGGTTACCTGCCACAGCAAGTCCATCCCGCTTTGCGGCGGGCTCTGGTGAATACCAGTAACCCCTTAGACTCCGTTCCCCTGGTACAGCCCACGTCATCACCCCACTGACACAGAGGATCCACCACCAGTATCTTCACAGTACCCGGATCCTGACACCCGCTATGGAAGTTTGTGACTGAGAACATCTACCAGCCACCTACCCCCGCAAGAAGGTCACAGAGTGAGTGCTCCGTATTACATTACTCTTTTCACGGTTTTATGGTTCCTACTTTGTCTTGTTACGTAGAGCACCTCCAGACATCATAGTTCCCTCCTTCCCGCATATCCAAGGAATAAGTATTGTATCCATTTGTTTGGACACCCTTATATATCTGCAAGCAATTAAAGATAGTGGCACTGGTGCCGTCTCCTACCTTCCCCTTTCTCTCTTCAGTTTGGATCAGATTTGTAAATAACTTCTATTAAAAAAAAAAATCTTTACCCTTCCGGTACTTTTTAGCAGCTGTATGCTACAGAGGAAATTCTTTTCTTTTTGAATTTATTTTTTGTCTTGTCCACAGTGCTCTCTGCTGACACCTGATGTCAGTTTCAGGAACTGTCCAGAGCAACATAGTTTTACAATGGGGATTTTCTCCTGCTCTGGACAGTTCCTGATACGGGCATCAGGTGTCAGCAGAGAGCACTGTGGACAAGACAAAAAGAAATTCAAAAAGACTAGAATTTCCTCTGTAGCATACAGCTGCTAAAAAGTCCTGGAAGGATTAAGATTTTTTTTTAATAGAAGTCATTTACAAATCTGTTTAACTTTCTGGCACCAGTTGATTTAGAAAAAAAAAAAAAGTTTTCCACCGGAGTACCCCTTTAAGGGCTCCCCAGTGTGTTAATACATGCTTACGGCCTCTTTACCTGCACACCCATAACAATTCTGCACAGTGCTTTTTCTATTTTGAGCCAGAATAATGACACTTTGGCTGTAGCACATACAAGTATTTATGAAGGGTAAAAAGTTGAGTTAATGAGAATATATATTTATTTATATATACAATAAAAGTATATATCAAACATAAAACCAAAAACATAGGTTCAGAACAAAATATAGGTTTCAAATGTGTGTCCCAACGCATTTCACCTAGTATATGAAGTTCATCAGGGTACTGCAGCCTGCGGCTGTCCAGATATGTTGGGAGTTGTAGTTTTGCCACAGCTGGGGCACCCTGGTTGGAAAACACTGCTTTAAGTCTATCAAGTGTGATACAGTCTGATACGTTATTGTATCTAAGCCTATCATTTGTCACACTATTGCCTGATTTTATTTCTTGTATCTAAGCTAATGTGTAATACTTACTATCTGCTGAGCTCGTATATCTAAGCCTATCATGTTTCATACTGTCTGATAAGTTCTTTTTAGAGATGAGCGAATTTACAGTAAATTCGATTCGTCACGAACTTCTCGGCTCGGCAGTTGATGACTTTTCCTGCATAAATTAGTTCAGCTTTCCGGTGCTCCGGTGGGCTGGAAAAGGTGGATACATTCCTAGGAAAGAGTCTCTTAGGACTGTATCCACCTTTTCCAGTCCACCGGAGCACCTGAAAGCTGAACTAATTTACGCAGGATAAGTTATCAACTGCCGAGCCGAGAAGTTCGTGACAAATTGAATTTACTGTAAGTTCGCTCATCTCTAGTTCTTTTATCTGAGCCTATATGTGATAGTATCTGCTGGTTTCTTGTATCTAATCTCATCATGTGCGATACTTACAATTTGCTGAGATCTTTTATCTAAGCCTATCATGTTGGATACAGTCTGATAAGTTCTTGTATCTGAGCCTTTGTGTGATACTGATTTCTTGTATCTAAGCTCATCATGTGTGACACTGCTAAGCTATTGTATCTAAGCCTTTCAAGTATGATACTTACTGTCTGCTGAGCACTGGTATCTAAGCCTATCACAGGTAATAAAGCCTGATACATTCTTGTATCTAAGCCTAGCAAGTATGATGCTTGTCTGCTGATCTCTTGTATCTAAGCCTATCATGTTGGATACAGTATGAGAAGTTCTTGTATCTAAGTCTATTATGTGTCACACTGTCCACTGATCTGCTGAGCTCTTTTTATCTGAGCCTATCATGTTGGATACAGTCTGAGAAGTTCTTGTATCTGAACCTGTTATGTTTGATACTGCCTGCTGATTTCTTGTATCTAAGCTTATCCTGTGTGAAACTGTCTGCTAAGTTCTTGTATCTAAACCTATCAAGTACGATACTTACCATATGCTAAGCTCTTGTATCTAAGCTTATAATGTTGGATACAGTCTGAGAAGTTCTTGTATCTGAACCTGTTATGTTTGATACTGCCTGCTGATTTCTTGTATCTAAGCTTATCCTGTGTAAAACTGTCTGCTAAGTTCTTGTATCTAAACCTATCAAGTATGATACTTACCATCTGCCGAGCTCTTGTATCTAAGCCTATCACATGTGATACAGTGTGATATTCATTGCATATCAATTAAAAGTCATGTTTTATTAGAGCTACGATACTGGTGACTTTGACTGCAGCCCCGGCTATGGTATACTAGCACTTCAAGTGCAAAGCAGTCACAGGCACATAATATAGACCAGTGTTTCCCAACTAGGGTGCCTCCAGCTGTTGCAAAACTACAACTCCCAACATGCCCGGACAGCCGCAGGCTGTCCGGGCATGTTGGGAGTTGTAGTTTTGCAACAGCTGGAGGCACCCCGGTTGGGGAACACTGATATAGACTATAAAATATACCACACAACACACAAGAATGGAAACAGACAGACCGGGGCACAAAATGTTCTAAAAAGGTTAAATACTTGAGACTTGTATTGCGTCTTATCAAAGAATTCCCATCCACAATCATCCTCTTAATGTCAAAAGGCACAACAGTTCATATGTGGAGAAAACGCGCAAAAACACAGCAAAAAGAACATCTTTGATTAGTTGTTACCAAAGCAATTCGACCACAACTGTTCAACGAGTCCACGAGTCCGAGGCATCACCATCTTACATAGTCACTCACCCGTCTTGGGGGCGAGAGCCCGGCTGATGTGCGACAAACATGACAAGTGGAAACAAACCGGAGCCCTGCGCCAAGAATAGATCATGACAACAGCCAACAGGAATCTTCTGTCTGACTAAACAACTGACTAGTGTGGGGGGGGGGGGGGGGGGGGGGATAAGGGGAGATTCCACAACCGGAGACCAAGGCTGGTAAATACAGGCTGGGTTCACACTACGTTTTTGCCATACTGTCTTCAATCCGTTTTTCTAAAGAAAAACCGTATGGCAAAAAAAAAACGGATGGAACAGTATGGAAAAAGTAAACCGTATGCGTTTTTAAACAGTATACTGTTTTTAAAAGTGCATACTGTTCCGTCCGTTTTTGTAGGAAAAAAACCCATACGTTTTTGAAAATTTTGTCCATTTTTAATGGGAGGGGTCTTGGGTGGGGACTTTAGGATTCAAATGCGCATGTGCAAAGTAAAAACGTATACGTTTTTCCCGTATGGAACCGTATACATGTGCGCTTCCCATTGACGTCCAAGTTAAAAAAAACGTATGTGGTTGCAGTACGGTTTTTAAACCGGAGACAAAATCGTGGTCAACCACGGTTTTCACTCCGGTTTAAAAACCGTAAAGCAACCACATACGTTTTTTTAACATGGACGTCCCCTGTGAACTGATGAGGTAATACATGCGGGATGGGCCCCCAGAATCAATTCCACTGGTGGACCCTCAGGACCCCAGTCTGACACTGACTACATGGTCAATAGGACCCCGAGGCAGATACATACATAGGAGAGAGGAGGCCCTACAGCAATAATCAAAATGGCCCTCCCATTATCATACCAACATTTAATATCCAAAATGCGGTATGTATATCGTAAAAATGCCCCTATATAAACTCAATTGCCAACCTACTTTTGGGTGGGTTTTGTGTAAACCTTGCCACCTTTGTGGGCCTACACATGTTTTCACCATCCAGTAGTTCAGAGGATGAGGCCAACAAGGGTTAGGCTGCTGATCTCTAAGAGCCACAGGACCAAGGGTGTACCAAGATAAATGGTACAACCCAAAAACTAGGTGAAAGGACAACTAGATTGGGGACCCTGCAGCCAAAGACCAAGACTGATCCATAGACTTAGATGAAATACTGAGCGTAGATGGAAGATACATCCATGGGAACTACTGTTTAAAAAATAGATGGGGGAAGACCCCAAGCAAGAGTTCAGGACTGATAAACACAGCTTAGGTTAAAGGGGTATTCCAGGAAAAACTTTTTTTTATTTTTTTATATCACCTGGCTCCAGAAAGTTAAACAGATTTGTAAATTACATCCATTAAAAAATCTTAATCCTTTTAATAATTATCAGCTGCTGAAGTTGAGTTGAGCACTTAGACAGAAAAGAACAACTCAACTTCAGCAGCTCATAAGTACTGAAAGGATTGACATATTTTTTTAATAGAAGTAATTTACAAATCTGTTTCCAACTCTCTGGAGCCAGTTGAGATATATATATATATATATATATATATATATATATATATAAATAATTTCCTGGATAACCCCTTTAAAGGGGTATTCCAGGAAAAAACTTTCTGGCTCCAAAAAGTTAAACAGATTTGTAAATTATTTCTATTAAAAAAATCTTAATCCTTCCAATAAATATCAGCTGCTGAAGTTGAGTTGTTGTTTTCTGTCTGGCAACAGTGCTCTCATCTGACATCTCTGCTTGTCTCGGGAATTGCACAGAGTAGAAGAGGTTTGCTATGGGGATATGCTTCTAAACTGGGCGGTTCCCGAGACAGGTGTCATCAGAGAGCACTTAGACAGAAAAGAACAACTCAACTTCAGCAGCTCATAAGTACTGAAAGGATTAAGATTTTTTTTTTATAGAAGTTATTTACAAATCTGTTTAACTTCCTGGAGCCAGTGGATATATAAAAAATTGATAACCCCTTTAAAGACGCTCAAATCAGGAGAACCTATTAGCATATAGCTACACCCTACCGACCAGAACTGAGAACAGAATACAGTGACCCCCCGACCTACGATGGCCCCGACATATGATGAAATCGACATACAATGCTTTTTTATGTCGGGGCCATCGCATTAAGTGCTATCCGGCAGCGCCAAATGCTTAAGCTGCTGCCGGATAGCAGCTTAATGTTCCCCATGTCGTGCGGTAAGTATTACTTACCCCTCCACGATGCTCCAGGGTGCCCTCCGGGTCCAGCTCTGGTCTTCCGGTGTATTCTCGGCCCTCTCCGATGACGTCAATACACTGCTGCGCACGTCATCCAATAGGAATGGCGTACGCAGCAGCATAATGACGTCGCTACGCAGGCCCAGTAAGGCCTTGTGGAAGAAAGCAGAGGACCGGAGAAGACAGCGGAGGACCAGAGAAGACAGAAGAGGACCGGAGAAGACAGAAGAGGACCGGAGAAGACAGCAGAGGACCGGAGAAGACAGAAGAGGACCGGAGAAGACAGAAGAGGACCGGAGAAGACAGAAGAGGACCGGAGAAGACAGCAGAGGACCGGAGAAGACAGCAGAGGTCCGGAGAAGACAGCAGAGGACCGGAGAAGACAGCGGAGAACCGGAGAAGACAGCGGAGGACCGGAGAAGACAGCGGAGGACCGGAGAAGACAGCAGAGGTCCGGAGAAGACAGCAGAGGTCCGGAGAAGACAGCGGAGGACCGGAGAAGACAGCAGAGGACCGGAGAAGACAGCGGAGGACCGGAGAAGACAGCGGAGGACCGGAGAAGACAGCAGAGGACCGGAGAAGACAGCAGAGGTCCGGAGAAGACAGCGGAGGACCGGAGAAGACAGCAGAGGACCGGAGAAGACAGCAGAGGACCGGAGAAGACAGCAGAGGTCCGGAGAAGACAGCGGAGGACCGGAGAAGACAGCAGAGGACCGGAGAAGACAGCGGAGGACCGGAGAAGACAGCGGAGGACCGGAGAAGACCAGGAGAGCCCAGCAGAGGACCGGAGATGACCAGGAGAGCCAAGCGGAGGCCGGGGTCACCATCGGGAGCGGCGGGGACAGGTGAGTACAGCTTCCTATACTTTACATTGCATGAATCCCTCAACATATGAGGGATTCGACAAACGATGGCTTGTTTGGAACGAATTACCATCGTATGTTGAGGGACCACTGTACAACCTAAGACTGGTGAATATCATACAAGACCAGAACATGTAGACAGTCCCTCGTGAGCTACTGACCCCGATAGAGACACGGTGATGACCACAAAGCTGGGTGACCAGGGAAAAGTAAGTGACCCACCTGAGCTATCGTCCAGGACATCTCACACAAGGTCTAGGCAGAGAGGAGCATCAAAGAGGAGCACGTGTATAAGCGATGAATGGTAGGAAACTAGTCAAGCAATGGGACAACAATCTGGCACAGCAGGCGCCTGTCTACTATATAATACAGGTAAACACGTAAGTCATTATGTGACTCATTACAGCCCGACCAGTCACCCGTACAGCTATGTCAGCTATTATAACACAAGCCAATAGTTATGCAATTCATAGTTCAACAAACAGATACATTAAACAATTATTTGCATGAAAAATACAGATATCCAAAGAAAGCTCTGTGCAGACCCTGAACAAGCAGGGAGTGCTCAGGACCCAGAATGTGGTTGTAAGTACATCTCAGGCCATAACCTTTAGGTTATGGCCTGAGATGTACTTACAACCACATTCTGGGTCCTGAACACTCCCTGCTTGTTCAGGGTCAGCCCAAAATGTTCCCCTAAATGATATTGGGATTGGGGATACTGGACCCAATCTAGATAGTAATAACTGCGACCACAGACGAAGCTCTCACATTTATCTCCCATTTATAACATATCTTTGTTTTTATCGATAATTCAATAACAGACTGAACAACTGGGATCGCTATTCATTTAAAGACATTCATTTTAATTTAACAGATTTTTTCCATTGACTGAACTGTGGGTTTATTGTATTTGGTGTCTCCACCAATGAATAAAGAATAAAACTCTCCAGAGTCCTTAAACTATTGAACTGTCAGACACATATCCCGTACAGAGGATAAACTTTCCTCTATTTCTTAGAGCTGCCCAAGGTCCAATGCAACAGAAAATTGAAAAAAAAATTATATATATATATAGAATACATATAGTTTTACATTGATTTTTATATTCTCTTTACTCTGAGAGCCATCCACTGCAACTGACCCTATCCAGTAGTGTAATTGAAAGAATGAATGGGGCCATGTATCGTGAGATTTTGAGTGAAAACCTCCTTCCATCAGCAAGGGCATTGAATATGAAACGTGGCTGGGTCTTTCAGCAGGATCCCAAACACACTGCAATGAAGCAGTGGCTTCGTAAGAAGCATTTCAAGGTTCTGGAGTGGCCTAGCCAGTCTCCAGATCTCAAGCCCACAGAAAACCTTTGGAGGGAGTTAAAAGTCCGTGTTGCCCAGCAACAGCCCCAAAACATCACTGCTCTAGAGGAGATCTGCATGGAAGAATGGGCCAAAATACCAGCAACAGTGTGTGAAAACCTTGTGAAGTCTTACAGAAAACATATAAGGATATATAACAGAGTATTAAGACGAATGTTGACCAAATACTTATTTTCTACCATAATTTGCAAATAAATTCTTAAAAAATCAGACAATGTGAATTTATGGATTTTTTTTCTCATTATGTCTCTCATAGTTGAGGTATACCTATGAGGAATCATTTTTAAGTGGGAGAACTTGCACAATTGGTGGCTGACTAAATACTTTTTTGCCCCACTGTGTGTATATATATATATATGTGGTGTCCTGGTACCGTATTATATAAGTTACCTGTATAGAGGTCCCCATAGTCAGAGTTCCTAGGACGTCGGGGTCCCTCTTTTGTAGCTTTCCCCTTGTCACCTCTCACTTAGTCGATGACTATATAGCAGTTCAATTTAATATTAGTATAAGTATATAAATGTATATATTTAGTTATCTACCTGTTCGGAGTGTAGCAGGACCTGCGGGTCACGTGAATAGGTTAGAACTCTATAGTTTTGCTACAGGACCTTTGGAGGTTCCCGTGACGTGTTCACCCACAATGCACTGTAACGGTGAGTGACAGTCGTTACGGACCAATCCAAAACGGCCAGCCCCTGCCCATATAAGGGATCCGCGCCATCTTGATCCCTCTCTTGTGTTGCTGACTCTGGAAGAGGCAGGACCTCTGCAGCTTACAAGACGATTTACTAGGCCAAAGCCTTGCGGCCTAGGCCTATAGCATAGCGGAAAGACTAAGCAATTCCCCGCTACTCATCGCAAGATCACTGGACCTAATTACTCCCCTAAATCCAACGGATCTCTGCTATACAATCCTTCAGAAGCTAAATTGGGCTTATCTGATCCAAACCGACTGTCAATCGCTGCTCAAGCTATATGTAAAGAGACTCTGTTATCTGGACTGTTACTGTTACTACATGTACAGAAACTCCTCAGTAAAAGTTCCTGCAAGTTTTCAGTTAACAGCGGTTGTGGACAATCCTTTATTTCTGCATCACCTATCGCTCTTGGGAAGGGTGGCAATAGGCCTATCACGAACACAGAATTTAACCCTCACCCTGGCGTCACGAGTGACAAGGGTTAACAGCGCCCTTAACTATCCTGAACAGCAACACCCTAAACACCCTACACTCCCACAAGACAGCATCCTCTCGTCTGCCACCACATATATATATAGATATATACATAATTAAAAATAATAAATAATAATAATAATAAATGGTTGTATATATAATTAAGGGTACAGATACTTTGTTATAGGTTTATATTGTCCATATGGCAGTCAGCCCATTAGTTGTCTTTCGGACAAGTAAAATAATCATAAGTAACACAAAAGTATTTAGCATATGCAGCATATGCAGCATTTATGCAGCATTTAACAAGTCCCGAGTATGTGGCGGTTGGTAATGAAATTGGAGCTGGACTTTGGTGAGGTTGGTGGTTACCGTCTTTGCCTGTTTTGTTTTATTTTTTGCTGAGTTTGCGTTACTTTAATCAACATATTAAGCTTTGTTTACCTGGAACAATCCAACATATAATATTACCCAAATTTTGTACACATTTAGCAGAGAAAAACATTATCCTGGGGCCACATTAGAGGTCCCGGAATACATTGCTGATGTCTGATATCACCCAGGGTGGAGTGCAGCGATAATCATCTTACCATACACCAGGGATGAAATATTCATCAGATACATGAGACTGGTCTGATCATGTGACCCTGGCTGGGCCTCAGAAATACAGGCAATGGGGGCTACAGAGGGTTAATTCAAAGAGGCTCATTCAGAGAGAGTTAGAGGGGGATACGGAGGAGAAATCCAAGACCAGACACGATACTTAGATAGATAGATAGATAGATATGAGATAGATAGATAGATAGATAGATATGAGATAGATAGATAGATATGAGATAGATAGATAGATATGAGATAGATAGATAGATATGAGATAGATAGATATGAGATAGATATGAGATAGATATGAGATAGATAGATAGATGAGATAGATAGAGATGAGATAGATAGATGAGATAGATAGATATGAGATAGATAGATATGAGATTGATAGATGATAGATAGATAGATAGATAGATATGAGATAGATAGATAGATATGAGATATAGATAGATAGATATGAGATAGATAAATATGAGATAGATAGATATGAGATTGATAGATAGATATGAGATAGATAGATATGAGATTGATAGATGATAGATAGATGGATAGATAGATATGAGATAGATAGATAGATAGATATGAGATAGATAGATAGATAGATAGAAATGAGATAGATAAATATGAAATAGATGGATAGATAGATATATAGATAGATATGAGATAGATAAATATGAGATAGATATAGATAGATAGATATGAGATAGATAGATATTAAATAGCTAGATAGATAGATATAGATAGATATGAGATAGATAGGAGATAGATAGATATGAGATAGATAGATATGAGATTGATAGATATGAGTTAGATAGATCGATATGAGATAGATAGATAGATATAGATAGATAGATATGAGATTGATAGATATGAGATAGATAGATATGAGATAGATAGATAGATATGAGATAGATATGAGATAGATATGAGATAGATAGATATGAGATAGATATGAGATAGATATAGATAGATAGATATGAGATAGATAGATAGATATTAAATAGCTAGATAGATAGATATAGATAGATATGAGATAGATAGATATGAGATAGATAGATATGAGATTGATAGATATGAGATAGATAGATAGATAGAGATAGATAGATATGAGATAGATATGAGATAGATAGATATGAGATAGATATGAGATAGATATGAGATAGATAGATATGAGATAGATATGAGATAGATATAGATAGATAGATATGAGATAGATAGATAGATATTAAATAGCTAGATAGATAGATATAGATAGATATGAGATAGATAGATATGAGATAGATAGATATGAGATTGATAGATAGATAGATATGAGATAGATAGATAGATATGAGATAGATAGATATGAGATAGATATGAGATAGATATGAGATAGATAGATAGATGAGATAGATAGAGATGAGATAGATAGATGAGATAGATAGATATGAGATAGATAGATATGAGATTGATAGATGATAGATAGATAGATAGATAGATATGAGATAGATAGATAGATAGATATGAGATATAGATAGATAGATATGAGATAGATAAATATGAGATAGATAGATATGAGATTGATAGATAGATATGAGATAGATAGATATGAGATTGATAGATGATAGATAGATGGATAGATAGATATGAGATAGATAGATAGATAGATATGAGATAGATAGATAGATAGATAGATAGAAATGAGATAGATAAATATGAAATAGATGGATAGATAGATATATAGATAGATATGAGATAGATAAATATGAGATAGATATAGATAGATAGATATGAGATAGATAGATATTAAATAGCTAGATAGATAGATATAGATAGATATGAGATAGATAGGAGATAGATAGATATGAGATAGATAGATATGAGATTGATAGATATGAGTTAGATAGATCGATATGAGATAGATAGATAGATATAGATAGATAGATATGAGATAGATAGATATGAGATAGATAGATAGATATGAGATAGATAGATAGATAGATAGAAATGAGATAGATAAATATGAAATAGATGGATAGATAGATATATAGATAGATATGAGATAGATAAATATGAGATAGATATAGATAGATAGATATGAGATAGATAGATATTAAATAGCTAGATAGATAGATATAGATAGATATGAGATAGATAGGAGATAGATAGATATGAGATAGATAGATATGAGATTGATAGATATGAGTTAGATAGATCGATATGAGATAGATAGATAGATAGATATAGATAGATAGATATGAGATTGATAGATATGAGATAGATAGATATGAGATAGATAGATAGATATGAGATAGATATGAGATAGATATGAGATAGATAGATATGAGATAGATATGAGATAGATATAGATAGATAGATATGAGATAGATAGATAGATATTAAATAGCTAGATAGATAGATATAGATAGATATGAGATAGATAGATATGAGATAGATAGATATGAGATTGATAGATATGAGATAGATAGATAGATAGATAGAGATAGATAGATATGAGATAGATATGAGATAGATAGATATGAGATAGATAGGAGATAGATAGATATAGATAGATAGATATGAGATTGATAGATATTAGATTGATAGATATGAGATAGATAGATATGAGATAGATAGATAGATTGATATGAGATAGATATGAGATAGAAAGAAAGAGAGATATGAGATAGATAGATATGTGATGTCCCAGTACAGGACATGGTTCTGCACTACCCTTAGGCCCTGTCAGGTTGATTCCCTCAGTGACCTGGGGTCCCCCCTGCAGTGTCTCCCCTGCTGTTTTTATAAGTGTCATTATTCATAATGAGATTGTAGTCATTGTCCTAATGTATAGTTAGTATAAAGGACCTGTGTGATGCTGCAAGATGTTGTCTAAAGGACCTGTGAGATGTCACATGTTATGTTTATGTTATCACATGTTACCCAGAGAGCACCAGCTTAACCTATGACCCGCAGCCATTACAATTCTCTCTCTTAGCTCTTATGCTCCCTGCTGAGGACCAGCAACCACCAGAGATCTCAGTGCTAGTGTCCAGCACCCGGAAGGCCGCAAAGCTACAGTCATTCCAGTAAGTCAAATCTATGTCTGCTGTCACTACTGCCTATAGTCATGTCCAGCCTAAAGTCAAGCCTCAAGATAATTATCTAAAGTTTATTACAAGTCTAATTGGTCCCAGCAAGCTGCAAGGTCCTTCTGTGTTCCTGGCCACCTCTCTTAGAATCTGGCCTAGCTGTGAAAATAATTCCATCTATCTATACTCAGTAAAGCCTTCATTAAACCATAACTGGTTGTGGACTCTCCTTTCACTACCTAGCCATTGGAATAGCAGCGATACCGTTCATGTGGTTCCGGTACCCAAAAACCACTCTGGCGTCACGAACACTAGGGGTTAATAACACCTTGCCCCGAGGGTTAATACCATCTGCCCCATCCACCTACACCACTACACCCCGTGGTCCGCCATCACCGTGGTCACCACAGATATATGTTGATAGATGTGAGATAGGCCGGGTGCGCTGAGCAGCAACACACAAGGATCCACATACCTACAGCCATATACCCACTGCACAAACAGGCGTACCACCACATACATACATCCGTATACCCACATATATCAACTGCACAAAACAGGCGTACCACCACATACATACACCCGTATACCCACATATATCCACTGCACAAACAGGCGTACCACCACATACATACATCCGTATACCCACATATACCCACTGCACAAACAGGCGTACCACCACATACATACATCCGTATACCCACATATATCCACTGCACAAAACAGGCGTACCACCACATACATACACCTGTATACCCACATATATCCACTGCACAAACAGGCGTACCACCACATACATACATCCGTATACCCACATATATCCACTGCACAAACAGGCGTACCACCACATACATACATCCGTATACCCACATATATCCACTGCACAAACAGGCGTACCACCACATACATACATCCGTATACCACATATATATACAGCACAAACAGGCGTACCACCACATACATACATCCGTATACCACATATATCCACTGCACAAACAGGCGTACCACCACATACATACATCCGTATACCACATATATCCACTGCACAAACAGGCGTACCACCACATACATACATCCGTATACCCACATATATATACAGCACAAACAGGCGTACCACCACATACATACATCAGTATACCCACATATATCAACTGCACAAAACAGGCGTACCACCACATACATACACCCGTATACCCACATATATCCACTGCACAAAACAGGCGTACCACCACATACATACATCCGTATACACACATATATCCACTCCACAAACAGGCGTACCACCACATACATACATCCGTATACCCACATATATATACAGCACAAACAGGCGTACCACCACATACATACATCAGTATACCCACATATATCAACTGCACAAAACAGGCGTACTACCACACACATAAATCCGTATACCCACATATATCTACAGCACAAGCAGGCGTACCACCACATACATACATCCGTATACCCACATATATCAACTGCACAAAACAGGCGTACCACCACATACATACACCCGTATACCCACATATATCCACTGCACAAACAGGCGTACTACCACACACATACATCCGTATACCCACATATATCCACTGCACAAACAGGCGTACTACCACACACATACATCCGTATACCCACATATATCTACAGCACAAGCAGGCGTACCACCACATACATACATCCGTATACCCACATATATCTACAGCACAAGCAGGCGTACCACCACATACATACATCCGTATACCCACATATATCAACTGCACAAAACAGGCGTACCACCACATACATACACCCGTATACCCACATATATCCACTGCACAAACAGGCGTACTACCACACACATACATCCGTATACCCACATATATCTACAGCACAAGCAGGCGTACCACCACATACATACATCCGTATACCCACATATATCTACAGCACAAGCAGGCGTACCACCACATACATACATCCGTATACCCACATATATCCACTGCACAAACAGGCGTACTACCACACACATACATCCGTATACCCACATATATCTACAGCACAAGCAGGCGTACCACCACATACATACATCCGTATACCCACATATATCTACAGCACAAGCAGGCGTACCACCACATACATACATCCGTATACCCACATATATCTACAGCACAAGCAGGCGTACCACCACATACATACATCCGTATACCCACATATATCTACAGCACAAGCAGGCGTACCACCACATACATACATCCGTATACCCACATATATCCACTGCACAAACAGGCGTACTACCACACACATACATCCGTATACCCACATATATCTACAGCACAAGCAGGCGTACCACCACATACATACATCCGTATACCCACATATATCTACAGCACAAGCAGGCGTACCACCACATACATACATCCGTATACCCACATATATATACAGCACAAACAGGCGTACCACCACATACATACATCCGTATACCCACATATATCTACAGCACAAGCAGGCGTACCACCACATACATACATCCGTATACCCACATATATCCACTGCACAAGCAGGCGTACCACCACATACATACATCTGTATACCCACATATATCTACAGCACAAGCAGGCGTACCACCACATACATACATCCGTATACCCACATATATCTACAGCACAAGCAGGCGTACCACCACATACATACATCCGTATACCCACATATATATACAGCACAAACAGGCGTACCACCACATACATACATCCGTATACCCACATATATCTACAGCACAAGCAGGCGTACCACCACATACATACATCCGTATACCCACATATATCCACTGCACAAACAGGCGTACCACCACATACATACATCTGTATACCCACATATATCTACAGCACAAACAGGCGTACCACCACATACATACATCTGTATACCCACATATATCCACTGCACAAACAGGCGTACCACCACATACATACATCCGTATACCCACATATATCTACAGCACAAGCAGGCGTACCACCACATACATACACCCGTATACCCACATATATCCACTGCACAAACAGGCGTACCACCACATACATACATCCATATACACACATATATCTACAGCACAAACAGGCGTACCACCACATACATACATCCGTATACCCACATATATCCACTGCACAAACAGGTGTACCACCACATACATACATCCGTATACCCACATATATCCACTGCACAAACAGGTGTACCACCACATACATACACCCGTATACCCACATATATCCACTGCACAAACAGGCGTACCACCACATACATACACCCGTATACCCACATACATCTACAGCACAAACAGGCGTACCACCACATACATACATCCGTATACACACATATATCTACAGCACAATCAGGCGTACCACCACATACATACATCCGTATACCCACATATATCTACAGCACAATCAGGCGTACCACCACATACATACATCCGTATACCCACATATATCCACTGCACAAACAGGCGTACCACCACATACATACATCCGTATATCCACATATATATACAGCACAAGCAGGCGTACCACCACATATATACATCCATATACCCACATATATCCACTGCACAAACAGGCGTACCACCACATACATACATCCGTATACCCACATATATATACAGCACAAACAGGCGTACCACCACATACATACATCAGTATACCCACATATATCAACTGCACAAAACAGGCGTACCACCACATACATACACCCGTATACCCACATATATCCACTGCACAAAACAGGCGTACCACCACATACATACATCCGTATACACACATATATCCACTCCACAAACAGGCGTACCACCACATACATACATCCGTATACCCACATATATATACAGCACAAACAGGCGTACCACCACATACATACATCAGTATACCCACATATATCAACTGCACAAAACAGGCGTACTACCACACACATAAATCCGTATACCCACATATATCTACAGCACAAGCAGGCGTACCACCACATACATACATCCGTATACCCACATATATCAACTGCACAAAACAGGCGTACCACCACATACATACACCCGTATACCCACATATATCCACTGCACAAACAGGCGTACTACCACACACATACATCCGTATACCCACATATATCCACTGCACAAACAGGCGTACTACCACACACATACATCCGTATACCCACATATATCTACAGCACAAGCAGGCGTACCACCACATACATACATCCGTATACCCACATATATCTACAGCACAAGCAGGCGTACCACCACATACATACATCCGTATACCCACATATATCAACTGCACAAAACAGGCGTACCACCACATACATACACCCGTATACCCACATATATCCACTGCACAAACAGGCGTACTACCACACACATACATCCGTATACCCACATATATCTACAGCACAAGCAGGCGTACCACCACATACATACATCCGTATACCCACATATATCTACAGCACAAGCAGGCGTACCACCACATACATACATCCGTATACCCACATATATCCACTGCACAAACAGGCGTACTACCACACACATACATCCGTATACCCACATATATCTACAGCACAAGCAGGCGTACCACCACATACATACATCCGTATACCCACATATATCTACAGCACAAGCAGGCGTACCACCACATACATACATCCGTATACCCACATATATCTACAGCACAAGCAGGCGTACCACCACATACATACATCCGTATACCCACATATATCTACAGCACAAGCAGGCGTACCACCACATACATACATCCGTATACCCACATATATCCACTGCACAAACAGGCGTACTACCACACACATACATCCGTATACCCACATATATCTACAGCACAAGCAGGCGTACCACCACATACATACATCCGTATACCCACATATATCTACAGCACAAGCAGGCGTACCACCACATACATACATCCGTATACCCACATATATATACAGCACAAACAGGCGTACCACCACATACATACATCCGTATACCCACATATATCTACAGCACAAGCAGGCGTACCACCACATACATACATCCGTATACCCACATATATCCACTGCACAAGCAGGCGTACCACCACATACATACATCCGTATACCCACATATATCCACTGCACAAACAGGCGTACCACCACATACATACATCTGTATACCCACATATATCTACAGCACAAACAGGCGTACCACCACATACATACATCTGTATACCCACATATATCCACTGCACAAACAGGCGTACCACCACATACATACATCCGTATACCCACATATATCTACAGCACAAGCAGGCGTACCACCACATACATACACCCGTATACCCACATATATCCACTGCACAAACAGGCGTACCACCACATACATACATCCATATACACACATATATCTACAGCACAAACAGGCGTACCACCACATACATACATCCGTATACCCACATATATCCACTGCACAAACAGGTGTACCACCACATACATACATCCGTATACCCACATATATCCACTGCACAAACAGGTGTACCACCACATACATACACCCGTATACCCACATATATCCACTGCACAAACAGGCGTACCACCACATACATACACCCGTATACCCACATACATCTACAGCACAAACAGGCGTACCACCACATACATACATCCGTATACACACATATATCTACAGCACAATCAGGCGTACCACCACATACATACATCCGTATACCCACATATATCTACAGCACAATCAGGCGTACCACCACATACATACATCCGTATACCCACATATATCCACTGCACAAACAGGCGTACCACCACATACATACATCCGTATATCCACATATATATACAGCACAAGCAGGCGTACCACCACATATATACATCCATATACCCACATATATCCACTGCACAAACAGGCGTACCACCACATACATACATCCGTATACCCACATATATCTACAGCACAAGCAGGCGTACCACCACATACATACATCCGTATACCCACATATATCCACTGCACAAACAGGCGTACCACCACATACATACATCCGTATACCCACATATATCCACTGCACAAACAGGCGTACCACCACATACATACATCCGTATACCCACATATATCTACAGCACAAACAGGCATACCACCACATACATACATCCGTATACCCACATATATCCACTGCACAAACAGGCGTACCACCACATACATACATCCGTATACCCACATATATCCACTGCACAAACAGGCGTACCACCACATACATACATCCGTATACCCACATATATATACAGCACAATCAGGCGTACCACCACATACATACATCCGTATACCCACATATACATACAGCACAAACAGGCGTACCACCACATACATACGTCCGTATACCCACATATATATACAGCACAATCAGGCGTACCACCACATACATACATCCGTATACCCACATATATCTACAGCACAAACAGGCGTACCACCACATACATACATCCGTATACCCACATATACATACAGCACAAACAGGCGTACCACCACATACATACATCCGTATACCCACATATATATACAGCACAAACAGGCGTACCACCACATACATACATCCGTATATCCAAATATATCCACTGCACAAACAGGCGTACCACCACATACATACATCCGTATACCCAAATATATCCACTGCACAAACAGGCGTACCACCACATACATACATCCGTATACCCACATATATCCACTGCACAAACAGGCGTACCACCACATACATACATCCGTATACCCACATATATCCACTGCACAAGCAGGCGTACCACCACATACATACATCCGTATACCCACATATATCTACAGCACAAACAGGTGTACCACCACATACATACATCCGTATACACACATATATCCACTCCACAAACAGGCGTACCACCACATACATCCATCCGTATACCCACATATATCCACAGCACAATCAGGCGTACCACAACATACATACATCCGTATACCCACATATATATACAGCACAAACAGGCGTACCACAACATACATACATCCGTATACCCACATATATCTACAGCACAAACAGGCGTACTACCACACACATACATCCGTATACCCACATATATCTACAGCACAAACAGGCGTACCACCACATACATACATCCGTATACCCACATATATATACAGCACAATCAGGCGTACCACCACATACATACATCCGTATACACACATATATCCACTCCACAAACAGGCGTACCACCACATACATACATCCGTATACCCACATATATATACAGCACAATCAGGCGTACCACCACATACATACATCCGTATACCCACATATATCCACTGCACAAACAGGCGTACCACCACATACATACATCCGTATACCCACATATATATACAGCACAAACAGGCGTACCACCACATACATGCATCCGTATACCCACATATATCCACTGCACAAACAGGCGTACCACCACATACATACATCCGTATACACACATATATCCACAGCACAATCAGGCGTACCACCACATACATACATCCGTATACCCACATATATATACAGCACAAACAGGCGTACTACCACACACATACATCCGTATACCCACATATATCTACAGCACAAGCAGGCGTACCACCACATACATACATCCGTATACCCACATATATCTACAGCACAAGCAGGCGTACCACCACATACATACATCCGTATACCCACATATATCCACTTCACAAACAGGCGTACCACCACATACATACATCTGTATACCCACATATATCTACAGCACAATCAGGCGTACCACCACATACATACATCCGTATACCCACATATATCCACTGCACAAACAGGTGTACCACCACATACATACATCCGTATACCCACATATATCCACTGCACAAACAGGCGTACCACCACATACATACATCCATATACACACATATATCTACAGCACAAACAGGCGTACCACCACATACATACATCTGTATACCCACATATATCTACAGCACAAACAGGCGTACCACCACATATATATACATCCGTATACCCACATATATCTACAGCACAAACAGGCGTACCACCACATACATACAGCCATATACCCACATATATATACAGCACAAACAGGCGTACCACCACATACATACATCCATATACCCACATATATATCTCCAGCACAATCAGACGTACCACCACATACATACATCCGTATACCCACATATATATACAGCACAAACAGGCATACCACCACATACATACATCCGTATACCCACATATATCTACAGCACAATCAGGCGTACCACCACATACATACATCCGTATACCCACATATATATACAGCACAAACAGGTGTACCACCACATGCATACATCCGTATACCCACATATATATACAGCACAAACAGGCGTACCACCACATGCATACATCCGTATACCCACATATATATACAGCACAAACAGGCGTACCACCACATACATACATCCGTATACCCACATATATATACAGCACAATCAGGCGTACCACCACATACCTACATCCGTATACCCACATATATATACAGCACAAACAGGCGTACCACCACATACATACGTCCATATACCCACATATATCTACAGCACAATCAGGCGTACCACCACATACATACATCCGTATACCAACATATATATACAGCACAAACAGGCGTACCACCACATACATACATCCATATACACACATATATCTACAGCACAAACAGGTGTACCACCACATACATACATCCATATACACACATATATCTACAGCACAATCAGGCGTACCACCACATACATACATCCGTATACCCACATATATCTACAGCACAAACAGGCGTACCACCACATACATACATCCGTATACCCACATATATCTACAGCACAAGCAGGCGTACCACCACATACATACATCCGTATACCCACATATATCTACAGCACAAGCAGGCGTACCACCACATACATACATCCGTATACCCACATATATCTACAGCACAAACAGGCGTACCACCACATACATACATCCGTATACCCACATATATCCACTGCACAAACAGGCGTACCACCACATACATACATCCGTATGCCCACATATACATACAGCACAAACAGGCGTACCACCACATACATACATCCGTATACCCACATATATCCACTGCACAAACAGGCGTACCACCACATACATACATCCGCATACCCACATATATATATATACAGCACAAACAGGCGTACCACCACATACATACATCCGTATACCCACATATATCCACTGCACAAACAGGCGTACCACCACATACATACATCCGTATACCCACATATATCCACTGCACAAACAGGCGTACCACCACATACATACATCCGTATACCCACATATATCTACAGCACAAGCAGGCGTACCACCACATACATACATCCGTATACCCACATATATATACAGCACAAACAGGCGTACCACCACATACATACATCCGTATACCCACATATATATACAGCACAAACAGGCGTACCACCACATACATACATCCGTATACCCACATATATCTACAGCACAATCAGGCGTACCACCACATACATACATCCGTATACCCACATATATATACAGCACAAACAGGTGTACCACCACATACATGCATCCGTATACCCACATATATATACAGCACAATCAGGCGTACCACCACATACATACATCCGTATACCCACATATATCCACTCCACAAACAGGTGTACCACCACATACATACATCCGTATACCCACATATATCCACTGCACAAACAGGCGTACCACCACATACATACATCCGTATACCCACATATATCCACTGCACAAACAGGCGTACCACCACATACATACATCCGTATACCCACATATATATACAGCACAAACAGGCGTACCACCACATACATACATCCGTATACCCACATATACATACAGCACAATCAGGCGTACCACCACATACATACATCCGTATACCCACATATACATACAGCACAATCAGGCGTACCACCACATACATACATCCGTATACCCACATATATCTACAGCACAAGCAGGCGTACCACCACATACATACATCCGTATACCCACATATATATACAGCACAATCAGGCGTACCACCACATACATACATCCGTATACCCACATATATCTACAGCACAATCAGGCGTACCACCACATACATACATCCGTATACCCACATATATATACAGCACAAACAGGTGTACCACCACATACATACATCCGTATACCCACATATATCTACAGCACAATCAGGCGTACCACCACATACATACATCCGTATACCCACATATATCTACAGCACAATCAGGCGTACCACCACATACAAACTGCAGGCGTAGATCCATTTCGCCGCTGCACAAGGTGACACAGACAGAGGCAGCGGCGTTGCACATAATTGCACACGCACAATGGAGACTGACACACACACACCCAGCGCAGCCCTGAATGAGCCTATTATGAGGATGATGACAGCCGAGCCATACACCGCTGCCTGGATACAGGGGACACAAGGGGGATAGAGAGACAACACCTAGACCACCATCCCACCACCGCCACCACTCACCCAGCACACAGCTCTGCTCTTCCTAACATGGCTCCTTGTATGTGTGCATCACATTCCTGGCAGCGTTCTCGCCATCCCACCATCACAGCCCCTGCCAGTGCAGCTGGGCTGACGTCAGCACTGCCTCTGCCCAGAGAGAGAGGCACCACTCAATGGAGAATCTGCAAGGTAGCAGGGATGCAGAGGCACAGGATAGGCGGAGGAGGAGGAGGATGGAGGAAGGGTGGGAAGAAGAGGCTGGATTAACCCCTTCCAAGACAGCTCTGCATGCCCATGTCATGGCTACCCAACGCCGACTCTTACATAAGGACCACCTCATGGCCAGCTGCTATTTAGATTGTATTCTGAACACAATGGAGATTAGTATTTCTCAACAGTGTGTCTCCAGCTGTTGCTGAACTACAACTCCCACCATGCCCGGACAGCCGAAGGCTGTCCGGGCATTCTGGGAGTTGTAGTTTTGCAACAGCTGGAGGCACCCTGATTGGAAAACACTATCCTCAGCAATCACTAATGTAAGCCAAAGGCTGTGCGGGCATGCTGGGACTCAGTTGTAGTTTTGCAACAGCTGGAGGCACCGTAGTTGGGAAACACTCCCCTGAGCAATCATTAATGTAAGCCAAAGGTTGTCTGGGCATCCTGGGAGTTTTAGTTTTGCAACAGCTGGAGGCACCCTGGCTGGCTAAACACTGTCCTGCACAATTACAAATGTAAAACCAAAGGCTGTTTGGGTATGCTGGGAGTTGTAGTTTTTGCAACAGCTGGAGGCACCCCAGTTGGTAAACACTGCCCTGAGCAATTGCTAATGTAAGCCTTCGGCTGTCTGGGCATGCTGAGAGTTGTAGTTTTGCAACAGCTGGAGGCACTTTGATTGGGTAAACATTGCCGTAAGCAATCACCTATGTAAGACTTTGGCTGTCCGGGCATGCTGGGAGTTGTAGTTTTACAACAGCTGGACACACCCCAGTTGGTAAACACTGTCCCTGAGCAATGACTAATGGAAGGATTTAGCGGTCAGGGCATGCTGGGAGTTGTAGTTTTGCAACAGCTGGAGGCACCCCAGTTGGTAAACACTGCCCTGAACAATGACTAATGTAAGCCTTTGGCGGTCTGGGCATGCTGGGAGTTGTGGTTTTGCAACAGCTGGAGGCACCCTGGTTGCAAAACACTGGTGTAGATGGTGAAGCTGTGAATCCCTTTTACAGCCCACAATCATTACTCTTGTGAAATACGATCATCTGATCAATTATTATCGGCCCCAGGAGCTGACACTCTAAGGAGATTCATCAAAAAAGTGCAGTGACCCATAGCGACCAATCAGATCCCTTCTTTCAGTTTAAAAAAAAAGGCCTCTGAAAAATGAAAGATGCAGTCTGGTTGGTTGCTATGGGCAACCACTATAGTACAAGACAGCCTTAGATACAGATGTCTCAATGGGCACAATAGGCTTAGATACATCAGTGCATGACGGTAATGTAGGGCTGTGTGGTTCTATTATACTGTGTAGCACAAGACAGGCTTAGATACACATGGCTCAATTGTCCCAATAGTCTTGGATACATCAGTACATGATGGTAATGTAGTGCTGTGTGGTTCTATTATAGTGTGTAGCACAAGACAGGCTTAGATACACATGGCTCAATTGTCACAATAGTCTTAGATACATCAGTACATGACGGTAATGTAGTGCTGTGTGGTTCTATTATACTGTATAGCACAAGACAGGCTTAGATACACATGGCTCAATTGTCACAATAGTCTTAGATACATCAGTACATGACGTTAATGTAGTGCTGTGTGGTTCTATTATACTGTGTAGCACAAGACAGGCTTAGATACACAATAGTCTTAGACACATCAGTACATGACGTTAATGTAGTGCTGTGTGGTTCTATTATACTGTGTAGCACAAGACAGGCTTAGATACTCATGGCTCAATTGTCACAATAGTCTTAGATACATCAGTACATGACGTTAATGTAGTGCTGTGTGGTTCTATTATACTGTGTAGCACAAGACAGGCTTAGATACACATGGCTCAATTGTCACAATAGTCTTAGATACATCAGTACATGACGGTAATGTAGGGCTGTGTGGTTCTATTATAGTGTGTAGCACAAGACAGGCTTAGATACACATGGCTCAATTGTCCCAATAGTCTTGGATACATCAGTACATGACAGTAATGTAGGGCTGTGTGGTTCTATTATAGTGTGTAGCACAAGACAGGCTTAGATACACATGGCTCAATTGTCACAATAGTCTTGGATACATCAGTACATGACAGTAATGTAGGGCTGTGTGGTTCTATTATAGTGTGTAGCACAAGACAGGCTTAGATACACATGGCTCAATTGTCACAATAGTCTTGGATACATCAGTACATGACGGTAATGTAGGGCGCTGTGTGGTTCTATTATACTGTCTAGACAGGCTTAGGTACAGACATGGTAGGCTTAGATACAGAAGCTCAGCACTCAGTATCACACATTTTGAGGAAAATATATAATCTGAGGTGTTTTAGTGCACCGCACTGATGTTAAAGGGGTACTCTGCTCCTAGACATCTTATCATCTATCTAAAGGATAGGGGATAAGATGTCTGATCACGGGTGTCCCGTCGCTGGGGACCCCCGCGATCTATGCTGCAACACCCCAGAGATCCGTTGCATGGAGCGAACTTTGCTCCGTGCCAGATGACTGGCGACGCGGGCGGAGGCTCGTGATTGTGGTGGTCCTCAGGATTTGTAGTGTAGGGGTGTTGGAATAGTATTACAGGGTCTGCTGGTATTAACCCTTAGTTGTCGTGACGCCAGGGTGGGGTTTGCCTAATAGTACTGTTCCTGCCGCCAACTGGCCCACAAATGGCAGGGATAGTAAACAGAATGTCCACAGCAGATTTTATGAAGTAACCGGAAAACTTTACTTTAACTGATATGCAACAGTCTTTACAATTATTCAGTCTTTCAGAGACAACCGGGATGCAGGTTCCTCACAGGTTTTGCTGGGACTTGAAATGATGAGCTTTTTTATGCAGGCCACTGTGCTACTAATTATAAGATTTTTAGCTGGTAGTAGTCACACAGGATTTGATAGGTTGAGCTTGATAACTCACAGTTTTAGTGGCTGCTGGTTCTTTCAGGCTTTGGCCTAGATGAATTGAATGAAGTTATGCTGATTTGCGGATTGCGCTTGCTTCATAGTTCAGCAAGAAGAGCAGGAACTAAGAGAGAGAATTTAGTGGCTACAGCCCTTTATATAAGAGGGGGCTGGACTAAACTCATTGGTCAGCAAACCTGTAAGTCCTGAACCCAGTGAACTCTGGGTACATCACATGACCCGGGAAAGGTCCTATACATTTATATTTCCTATACATTAAACAATATATCAATATAATTTATATGAGGTGACCAGGGGTGAGCCCTGCAGGAGAGTCCTGTGGAGATGGAGGGACTCTGGCTGAGGGGACTTTAGACAGGGACAGGACCAGGTCCTGTACCGGGACACCACATGATGTCATGGCCACGCCCCCTCAATGTAAATCTATGGGAGGGGGTGTGATGGCTGTCATACCCCCTCCCATAGACTTGCATTGAGGGGGTGTGGCCGTGACTTCACGAGTGGGGCGCGGCCATGATATCACGAGGCTCCAGCAGCAGGTCCCCTGCGATCAGACATCTTATCCCCTATACTTTGGATAGGGGATAAGATGTCTAGGGGCGGAGTAACCCTTTAAGATGTCATGCTTAGGTACCCCAGCTTAGTAGACGGCATAACCTCTGATATGCTTAGATACACCAAGCTCAGTAGACAGTGTCCCACATGACAGCTCGGCAGACGGTATAGGACTAGACAGGATTAGATACATTTGTGGTATCCCGGTACCGTATTTCATACCATACCTTGTGGTGAGGTCCCCAAAGTCAGAGTCCCTAGGAACAGTGGGGGTCCTCTTCTCTAGTTAGCCTCTCGTCGCCCCTTAGTTAGCTAATATTCATATAGATACTCATATAAATATAAATGTAAATATGTATATATTCAGATGCCTACCTGTTTAGCGTCGCAGGATCTGCGGGTCATGTGATTTGGTTCAGAACTCTATGGTTTGTTGAAGGACCTTTGGTGGCTCTAGTGTCACATGTTCACCCACAATGCTGTGTAAGGGTATGTTCACACTGAGGAATTGGGGCGGAAATCAAGCAGAAATTTTCTGCCTCAAAATATTGTTACTTTTCCACAAGAACTCACAGAGATTTTGCGCGGAATTCCACACGCGGAAATGAAAATTTCAAGCGGAGGAGGAGAAGAGTATAATATATATATATAATCCTCTTTTTTTTTTTTTCATGCGGAAATTCTGCGCCAATTCCACACCATTTCCGCACCAATTCCGCATGGAAATGATTCTGGCTGAAAAAAAAATTTACATTGATCTCTATGGGAGTAAGACGCTGATTCCGCGGAACAGACTTCCTCGTCAGAATTCTGCTTGAGGAAATTCCTCAGTGTGAACTGAGGGGCAGAAATTCTGCAGAGCTCCATGGGGGTTTTCACTGCTGAATGATTTGGAGAGGAAAAAGCGAGCAGAATTACTCGTGGAAATTCCTCTCCAATTCCTCAGTGTGAACATACCCTAATGGTGAGTGACAGTTGTTATGGACCAATCCAAAACGGCCAGCCCCTGCCCATATAATGAGGTAGGACCTCCGCAACTTTCAAGTACATTTACTAGGCCAAAGCCTTGCGGCCTCGGCTTATATCAAAGCGGTTATACTTCAATAATTCCAAGATAATTCCAAGATACTTCAAGATCAATAGACCTAAACGCACCCCTAAATCCAGCGCTTCTATGCAACAGAATCTTTAAAAAGCTAAATTGAGCTTATCTGATCCCAACCAACTGTCAATCGCTGGTCAACTATAAATAGACTCGGTTATCTGGACTGTTCACGTACAGAAATTCTTCAGTAAAAGTTCCTGCAAGTTTTCAGTTAAGCAGTGGTTGTGGACAATCCTTTCTTCTACATTCACCTATTGCTCTTGGGAAGGGTGGCGATAGGTCCAGCACCATTACAGTATTTAACCCTCACCCTGGCGTCACGAGTGACAAGGGTTAACAGTGCCCTTTATTATTCGGAACAGCAACACCCCAATTACCCTACACCCCCTACAAGGCTTTATCCCCTAAGACCACCACAAGCCTTTTTGGCGTCACGAACAGGATTCGGGTGTTTGCCTGCTGCTGTTGCCACTAGTGAAATTGTACTCCCCCCAATATAACGGACTTTATTCATGTACTGTGGATTATACTCTGGTGAACGGAGCTGCGCGCACGGTGCTGTGTGGAGGAAATGAGCATGTAAAGTAAGGGGGAGGCAAAGAGTACAGCGTGGTTACAAGTTGCAGTGGAAAGAGTTAAGGCTAGCAGAGGGCCTTCCCGCACGCGTGACCCAGAAACCCCGCCCACCGAAGCCCTCGTGCCGCGGCGGCCATTTTGCCGGAGTCTAGAGCCGGAGACCTGCAAAAGGACATAGCGCAACGCGCGAAAAAGCGCAGAGTTCGACAGCGGATTGAAGCTTGTAAAGAGCCGGAACAGTACGGGACTCTGAGACGCCAGATTGCCAAATTGAAGTCCTGTGTAGATTAACTTCAGCTGCCGCTCTCAAATTTGAAATCTAGCCACTCAAGTTCCAGATTAGAGAACAACTGCGTATCTTCTTGGGACCTAGGAATCCAAGGTTTATTTAAAGGGCCAGCATACCTAATACAAAAAAATGTCAGAGCCTGCAGCGCCATTGTCACCACCTGAGCAACAAGAGGGTGATGCTTCAGTGACCCCGCCAATGGGGTCTCCACCACGAGTCAGAAGGGTGCTGCCACCCTCAACAATGCTGCCTACCCTACAAAGACGTGGTCTTCCTGTGACCCCAGAAGGACCGTCGCCACGGTCAGAACAGGACCCATCTAGCTTACCTCCAGCTTCTCCCTACGTGCTGGGAGCCCCTGTTGCCACACCTATCTTCTTGGGGAATACTGTGCTTCCCATCTACAACGGTGACCCTTTTACATTGAGAGACTTTAAAGAAAAGTTCTATAGCCTCTTCGGATTCTATGCACTTCCTTCTCATCAGCAGATACAGTTGCTTCTAGGCAGTGGCGGCCCGCACCGGGTGACACCAACCTAATGGGGTGACACCAAGACGCTCCGCAGCACCCCCCCCCATCTGTGCCCGACCGGCCTCCCATCTGTCAACACATCAACCTCCCCCCCCCCCCCGCGTTGTGTGTGCGGTGCGCCCATCCGTCAGCAAACCCCCTCTTTCACCTTCACTGTGCGCCCGACCGTCATCACACCCCCCACCCTCACCTTCACCAGCACTGTGCCCGTCCTCCGCTCCCAAGCTCTGCGCCAGCCTGACATCACACCGCATGGCCGCGCAGGAGGACGTGAGTTACGTCACTCGAACGGCGCCCGGTGAGAAGGAGCGCTGCGCTGGATGGGTGAGTGTGTGTGTCTGTCTCTCTGTCTCTATCTATGCTTGTGTGTGACTGTGTGTATGTAACTGTGTGTGTTTGTATGACTCTCTGAGTGTGTGTGTGTGACTGTGTGTGTGACTGTGTGACTCTGTGTGTGACTGTGTGACTCTGTGTGTGTGTCTGTTTGTCTGTGAGTGTGTGTCTCTCTGACTGTGTGTATGTGTTTGTCTCTCTGTGTTGTATGTGTTTTTTTTTTTTTTTTGTGTGTGTGTGTGTGGGGGGGGGGGGGGGTATAACCAGCGATCTATTGTGGGGAGACTTTGACCCATTGTGGGGAACCTGCGGCCTAATATGGGGAAACTACTACCAAATGTGCGGAGTCTATGCTACCTAATGTGGGGAGTCTATGCTACCTAATGTGGGGAATCTGTGCTACCAAATGTGGGGAGTCTATGCTACCTTATGTGGGGAATCTGTGCTACCTAATGTGGGGAAATTGCTACCTAATGTAGGGAATCTGTGCTACCTAATGTGGGGAAATTGCTACCTAATGTGGGGTAACTGGTACCTATCTAATGTGGGGGAACTGGTACCAAATGTGGGGAATCTATGCTGCCTAATGTGGGGAATAGATGCTACCTAATGTGGGGAAACTGCGACCTACCTAATGTGGGGGCACTGCTGCCTACCTAATGCTCCCCCCCCCTGGCAGTAGCACCCTCATCATCCACCAGCAACGCCCCCCCCCCCCCAGCAGCACCTCCATCAACATATCCTGATGGTGGATGATGGAGGTGCTCCTGCCAGGAGGATGATCCTGCCGATGGATGATGGGGGTGATACTGCCAGGGGGGATGGCCAGTAGCACCCTCATCATCCTCCAGCAACACCCCCCCAGTAGTAGCACCCCCATCATCCACTAGCAACACCACCAATACCCCCCTCCCGTGGTAATAGCATCAGCTAACGGATGTTGAGGGGTGTTACTTTGGTTGTGGTATTATATTCAGAGGGTGCACTGTATGGCAACGTTATATTCAGAGGGCGCAGTGGGTGGTAGTATTATATTCAGAGGGTGCACTGTATGGCAACGTTATATTCAGAGGGCGCAGTTTGTGGTAGTATTATTAGAGATGAGCGAACTTACAGTAAATTCGATTCGTCACGAACTTCTCGGCTCGGCAGTTGATGACTTATCCTGCGTAAATTAGTTCAGCCTTCAGGTGCTCCGGTGGGCTGGAAAAGGTGGATACATCCCTAGGAAAGAGTCTTCTAGGACTGTATCCACCTTTTCCAGCCCACGGGAGCACCGGAAAGCTGAACTAATTTATGCAGGAAAAGTTATCAACTGCTGAACAGAGAAGTTTGCGACGAGTTGAATTTACTGTAGTTTGCTCATCTCTAAGTATTATATTCAGAGGGCGCAGTGGGTGGTAGTATTATATTCAGAGAGTACAGTATGTGGCGGTATTATATTCAGGTGTACAGTATGTGGCAGATTTATATTCAGGGGTACAGTATGTGGCAGATTTATATTCAGGGGTACAGTATGTGACAGATTTATATTCAGAGGGTACAGTATGTGGCAGATTTATATTCAGAGGGCGCAGTTTGTAGTAGTATTATATTCAGAGGGCGCAGTTTGTGGTAGTATTATATTCAGAGGGTACAGTGTGTGGCGGTATTATATTCAGGGGTACAGTATGTGGCAGATTTATATTCAGAGGGTACAGTATGTGTTGGTATTATATTCAGAATGTACAATGTGTGGTAGTATTATATTCAGCGGGTACAGTGTGTGGTGGTATTATATTCAGGGGTACAGTATGTGGCAGATTTATATTCAGAGTGTACAGTATGTGTTGGTATTATATTCAGAATGTACAATGTGTGGTAGTATTATATTCAGAGGGTACAGTATGTGATAGTATTATATTCAGGGGTACAGTATGTGGCAGATTTATATTCAGAGTGTACGGTATGTGTTGGTATTATATTCAGAATGTACAGTGTGTGGTAGTATTATATTCAGTGGGTATGGTGTATGGAAGGTTTATAATCAAAGAGTATAGTGTATAGTAGTATTATATTTAGAGGATACAGTGTCTGGCAGGTTTATAATAATAATTGTTTTCATATAGAGGATGAGAATGCGCTGACATAGTGAGGAGACGTCTGGGCGTCACATTCTGCAGAGAGAAGATTTAGCAGGAACAAGTCCTGGCGGTATGTACCATCTGAATTAGATAAGGGAAGACTATGGAGAAGACGTCACCTGTAGTCACTGATATCATTGTACATTCTCCTCTCTATAGAGAAGACGTCACCTGTAGTCACTGATGTCATTGTGTATTTTCCTCACTATAGAGAAGACGTCACCTGTAGTCAGATATCATTGTGTATTCTCCTCACTATAGAGATGTCACCTGTAGTCACTGATACCATTGTACATTCTCCTCTCTACATCAGAGCTGTAGTCGCTTGTCAGTTCTACAGTTAGGTCAGTGAAACTCCAACTCCCAGCATAACCTCACCACTGCATAAAGGGGTACTCTACTGGAAAAAAAAAATTTTAATCAGCTGGTGCTACAAAGTTAAACAGATTTGTAAATTACTTCTATTTAAAAATCTTAATCCTTCCAGTACTTATTAGCTGCTGTATAAGCTATTCACAGGAAGTTATTTTCTTTTTTAATTTATTTTCTGTCTGACCACAGTGCTCTGTGCTGACACCTCTGTCCATGTAAAGAACTGTCCATAGTAGGAGCAAATCCCCATAGCAAACCTATCCTGCTCTGGACAGTTCCTGACATGGACAGAGGTGTCAGCAAATAGCACTGTGGTCAGACTGGAAAGAACTACACAACTTCCTGTGGAGCATACACCAGCTTATAAGTACTGTAAGTATTAAGATTTTAAATAGAAGTAATTTAAAAATCTGTTTAACTTTCTGGCACCAGTTGATATAAAAGTAAATGTTTTCCAGTGGACTACCCCTTTAAGTTTTTCTGGGAGCTGTATATTTAAATGGTGAAAACTTCTTTAACACTTTCCTATTCTGTGGCAACTGGTATATCTGATTATTATACTGGAATTTCTCACAATGCGCTACAACAGTGATGTCTGTCACAACAGGCCAAAAACTTACTGGGGGGAGGGGGTAGGTATGGGGATGACACCATTTTCTACCGCACCGGGTGACACCAACTCTAGCAACGCCACTGCTTCTAGGACAGCTCCAGTTCTCCCGTTTGCATCATGGCGATCGATGGAGGAGCATGTGACACACACGTCACTCCTCCTCCTCTGCGCCAAGCGTAACGCTACGGAGGAAGCAGAGTGACGTGTATGTCACATGCTCCTCCATAGATCGCCACAATGCGACGGGAGCAGCGGAGCGGCAGCAGCCGACAGACGACAGCTGCAGGTGAGCTGTCTACAAGGGTGAGGGCTGCGGTCTACAGGGGGCCCTACTAATGTCTAAAGGAGGCCCTGCTGTCTAAAGGGGGGGGTCCCTGCTAGCTGTCTAAAGGGGGGGGGGGGTCCCTGATAGCTGTTTAAAGGGGGGGTCCCTGCTAGCTGTCTAAAGGGGGGGGTTCCTGCTAGCTGTCTAAAGGGGGGTCCCTGCTAGCTGTCTACAGGGGGCCCTGTTAATGTCTACAGGGGGCCCTGTTAATGTCTAAAGGGGGCCCTGCTAATGTCTAAAGGGGGCCCTGCTAGCTGTCTAAAGGGGGGTCCCTGCTAGCTGTCTAAAGGGGGGCCCTGCTAATGTCTAAAGGGGGGCCCTAGACATTAGTAGGGCCCCCCTTTAGACATTAGTAGGGCCCCCCTTTAGACATTAGCAGGGCCCCCCTTTAGACATTAGCAGCCCCTTGCCCCCTTTAGACTTTAGCAGCCCCCTCCCCCTTTAGACATTAGCAGCCCCTCCCCCATTTAGACTTTAGCAGGACCCCCTTTAGACTTTAGCAGGACCCCCCTTTAGACATTAGCAGGGCCCCCCTTTAGACATTATCAGGGCCCCCTTTAGACATTAGCAGCCCCCTCCCCCCTTTAGATATTAGCAGGACCCCCCTTTAGACATTAGCAGGGCCCCCCTTTAGACATTAGCGGGGGGCCCTGCTAAAATCTAAAGGGGGTCCTGCTGTCTAAAGGGGGGAGGGGGCTGCTAATGTCTAAAGGGGGGGCCCTGATAATGTCTAAAGGGGGTCCTGCTAAAGTCTAAAGGGGGTCCTGCTGTCTAAAGGGGGGAGGTGGCTGCTAATTTCTAAAGGGAGGCCCCTGCTAATGTCTAAAGGGGGGGGGGGCCCTGCTAATGTCTAAAGGGGGGGGCCCTGCTAATGTCTAAAGGGGGGTCCTGCTGTCTAAAGGGGGGGAGCCTGCTAATGTCTAAAGGGGGAGGGGGCTGCTAATGTTAATGTTTATAGGTAGATAGTGCAGGTGACCCGGTTTCTACCGCTGCTCACCATGTGTATATTGGTTTTGCCGCCAATGCAAATTCCCTGTTCTATCCAATGGAGAAGAGAGAAATCTTGGCTCATACTACAGCAGCCGCCTCCATTGTACACAACAAGGACCCACATATGATACGGTAAGCAGCGCCAGAAACCGGGTCACCCTGGTGTCAGATTCCCTTTAAAATATAAGTACTCGTACTTGGTATCGGCGAGTACTAGAATTAGAGTATCGGTACTCGTACTCGGTCTTCAAAAAATGGTATCGGGACATCCCTAGTTTTGATGATATTGTCTGTTCACTGGATGCATCTCTCCCTCACATGTCACCTCCAGGCTAGGGAGCCGCGCAACACCACCTCAAGATACTCCAAGCAGAACAGAAGTTTGTGAATCATCAGGGAGAAATCTGTCGAGTCAGGATCCAAGACATTCGTGCTGTTACTCTACAGCCACAAGCGGAGACAGTTATTTGGTGTCGTGCCCGACCTGGGGTGAAGAATCAGGATTACCAAGCGCTCTTAGAGCCCATCATACTGGAAGATTATCCCTTGGTGCGAGCAGCTAGAAGCCTGGTGAAAGTACGAAATGGGAAAGTTGCGGTAAGACTTATTAACCTCTCTGAAGTTGCAACACGGCTATCCAAGTATACGCCTGTGGCTAAACTGCACCATTTAGACACAAGAGATGTGGTCTCGAAGTCACAAGTTGTCCAACGAGGACCTGATCAGAACCCTGCAGAACCTTGCTGGGCCCAACTACAGATAGGGGATGAAGACACCCCCAAGGAGCAGGTAGGAGGAGTCATCCAGGTAGCTAAGCAATATCAAGAAGCTTTCAGCAAGTTCCCCACTGAGTTTGGCAGGACCACGATGATCAAACACCGGATCCTCACTGGAGACAGTCCACCCATTAAAGAGAGGCATCGCTCCGTGGCTCCTGGGATGTATCAGACCATAAAGAAAATGCTCGAGAAATGAAGGAAGCTGACGTTATCCAGGAAAGCCAGAGTCCTTGGGCGGCACCGTTGGTCCTAGTGAAGAAAAAGGATGGGACTATCCGTTTTTGTGTGGTCTACCGGAAACTGAACGGAGTAACCCACAAGGACGCCTACCCTCTCCCCCGTATTGAAGAATCTTTGACTGGATTGTGGTCCGCTGCCTACTTTTCTACACTGGACTTGACAAGTGGCTACTGGCAAGTACCGATGGCGGAAGAAGATAGAGAGAAGACAGCATTTGTGACCCCTATGGGACTCTTTGAGTTCAAAAGTATGCCCTTTGGACTGTGCAATGCATCAGCTACTTTCCAACGCTTAATGGAGTGATGTTTAGGGCATCTCAACTTCCAGAATGTTCTCCTGTATTTAGACAACGTCATTGTCTATTCCCGGACGTATCAGGGACACCTGGACCATTTGAAAGAAGTTTTCCAAGTCCTTATTCAACATGGACTCAAGGTAAAACCCTCCAAGTGTCATCTGTTGAAACCGCAAGTACATTACCTGGGGCATGTCGTCAGTGCTCAAGGGGTCCAGCCCGATCCGGATAAAGTGAGTGCTGTGAGGGAGTGGCCTACACCCAAGACGGTGCAAGACTTCCGAAGTATCCTGGGATTTGCTGGTTACTACTGGCGTTTCATCCCCCACTTCGCCCAAATTGCTGGGCCCTTGACCGAGCTACTGAGAGGCACTGCCCAGGAGATTTATAATGGGCAACACAACATGCAGATCGCCAGCGCCCCACGCGCTGCACTACCCTCTCCGGAAACCCAGCCACCTCTGCCGGCCCCAACACAAAAAGAGAGCGAATCCCGAACTCACAACACCCCATCATATCAAAGAAAAGCAAAAAACGCAAAACAGACAAAAAACCTAAAAGTGAATAGTCGGGGGCGGGGAGCAAAAATTTAAAAAGGGGGGGGGGCCTTACCGCCGCCCAGTCATCAATAGGACGACAACCGGAAAAACAGTAATTCGCGGACCCTCATGCAGCACAAGCTGCGTGTCCCGGATTGCCTAAGCAGTCTCGGACCGACTGCCTGCAAACGCACAAAATAGGCAGCCAAAAACATGTTGGACACCCAAGTCCCATAGAAGGAGACGAGGAGAAAGGAAGTGCCCCATCCACATAGCCCAGAAAAAAGCCAGCGCAAAACCTCTGATCAGAAAAACGACGCACAAGCAACAACCAAAAATCCGACCCACCAAGCGACCCAAAAACTCAAGAAAAAACGGTCGCCGACAGCAAGGCCACCCACTCGCGGGCCCAGCCCCTAGGTATACACCAACATCCCACCAACCGCAGAGCAGAAAAGAAAAATCACCCCCGCCATGCTCCGTGTGGCAACCGCACCCACTGGATCGCAGCACAGCGGGAAAACCTCCCTTTTTTTTTTTTTTTTATAGTAGGTGATTCACATGAACAGGTGGAGAGTACCCAGTGTCACATACTAAGAATGTTATTTGGATGCACGGAGAACACAGCCCAAATCTCGAACCTCCTTGGAGAGGTGACACAGCAGTTAACTTCCGTTATCACATCCTATTAAAACGAAATAGGAAATCAAATATCAGAGCCATGTAAGGTTACTATAAGGGGCATTCCAGGTATGAGAACCAAATCCCCTATCCAAAGACACAATTGGAACCTCCGGGACCCTCCTCGACTTAAGACATCCCGGCCTCCACACCAACACCAACCACTCGCAAGCGCCTTACCGTGAGTGCGACCAAGGAGCCACCAAAGCGGACCAAGAAATACACCACTCTGCACGATGAACCACGGGCCAGCCACACGAGCAAACCTTCCGACTCCACCCGAGGGAGCAACCTCCGGAACCACTGCCAGAGAAAAACGGGCCAAAGCGTCAACACCCAATACCGACCCCAGGGAGCATAGCCCCAAAATAAATCGTAACTCCAAACAGCGAAGAACTAAGTCAACAAGCCGAGCATAGGAAGAAAGCCGAAAGAGATAATAGCAGTGACAACGCCCCGAATGTCAGACCAACAACACGCCACAATCACTCAAATCACACCCTAGAAAAGAAGAAAAGTATCACCAAATTAGAGTGAAACCAAGCGCAGGGGCCACACCAACCCACACAGTATCGTTACAATTCTAGAACATGAACCGCCGAAGCAAGCACCCAAAGTCCCACAACCAACACCAAGGGAAAAGCGCAAACAAAACCCCAAGCATGGCAGAAACCCACCGACTACCAAGACCAAGGGGTAAACCACCCCGCAGCACCACCGGAAAACCAACCACCACACCAACAACCGACCAAACCAGCCACATCTGAGAACAACGGGGGACTGAAAGCAGGCCTGTCCACTGCACGACTCATGAAAACACCCAACCAACCGAAATGTCAGCCCTTAGCGCACCTGGGGCACATATGCAGGGGCACAGATACCACACACCCTCGGCCCAGAACCATATTCCCCGTGGAACATTCAGTAAACTAGCAAGGACCGGAACCAGGACACCTAGCGAGCCCCGAGGAAACCAAAACAGAGAAAACGCAATCATTCCCTGAACACAGGAAAGCAGCAGACCAATGCCAACGCAGCATGCGGAAGCCATTCTAATCTTCCCTGTATCATTTCAATTTCAATATATGTGCTGCCGAAGCGAGCACAAAAAATGGAACGCTTCACGAATTTGCGTGTCATCCTTGCAGCAGCAAACCACACCCCAACAAGCGTAGAGCACAGAAGAATCACCCTCTGGAATACCACCACGAACAGAAGAACTCACAAGGCCAGACAAACGGAGACTCAAGCGAAACCTACCCACTGGAGACTCAAGCAAAACCTACCCACCGCCACATCAGCTAAAGCACCCAGCACGACATACGGGAGTCCCATGCCTACCAGAGATTGGGAGCAAAACAGGAAAAAACATCAGACAAATACACTAGGACAAATGGAGCAGCGGAGAGAGACTACAACTAAGACGGAGAGAAAAACCAAACAAAGGGGGAGAAAACCAAAAGAAACAAAACTGTAACTGGGTGGCAGCCACCGATTCAGAATAAGGAACAAGCCTCGGGAGTTAAGTCCGCAAAAAAAACCCCGGCCACCCAGAGCGTAAGGCCTAGAGACCACTCACCCAAGCGCGCACCGCAGAAAATGAAACCCTACCAAAGCACCCTGTCAAGAAGAGATGTACCCAACTCCCAACCAGAGACCAACACAGAATATCCGAGACCCAAACTCAACAAACACACGGGAACAAAAAGACGAACACTACACAGAACACAGCCATAAGCACACAAACCGGGGAAGGGGCCCAAGCCCCGCATCAGAACACTCACCAATTCCAGAAGATGGAGAGCACAACGGCTGGAGGAACCACTTCACCACTGCCGCAGGCATGGGACAAGGCACACTGGAGACATGCAGGCACTCGGCCACCGCCCGGAACGGCGCTGGAAACCACGCCCGGAAACCAGCAGGAGAGGACTCCGAGGCACTCTATGAGGCAGAGGAGGAGGAGGGAGAACCCCTGCGGGAAGAAACGAAACACCTACTCCCTGCAGATGAGCAGAAGGTCCAAAAAACCCCACCTGTACCGCCTCCCAGGGCCAGAGCGAGAGCGGCAACGAATATGTCTATGCTCCCATCCGGCCCCAGAGGGGGAAGAGCAACATGAAATCAGGGGAGCACTCCCTACCCCTCCACAGGGGGCACTGGAGAGGCAGGAGGAAGAAGGACAGCAGCGGCAGGAGGGGGGGAACTTGGGGTGGAGAGGTGATGGGGAGGCGGGGCGCAGTGGCTGCAAGAACACGGGGAGCACTGGAAAAGCATGAGGAAAAAGGGGGGGGGGCGCAGCAGCCACGGCAGCAGGGGGAGATAAGGGGGGTGCTAGTGTGGTGGGGGTGAGGAGCTGGGTAAATGAGTGGGGACTGTATGAGGGCTCATACAGTTTTCGCAGTGCTGAAGTTGTCCGCGGTGCCATTGTCATTTAGATCAGATGTTGAGATCGCTGTTTATCCATATTTACAGTATAAAAAGCGATCAAAAATACGCTATTTTGGACTGTGAAATGTATGTATTCAATTATTATTATTATGTTTATTTATTGATATATTTTGATTATTTATTATTCTATTTTTTATTTATTTTTACATATTTATTTATATTTATTTATTAAATTTTTTTATTGATAAATTTATTTTTTTATTTTTTATTTATCATTTTTTTTATTTATTTTTATTTATTATTATTAAAAAAATTTTTGCACGAACGCCATAGACGGAGCGCTTCAATTGATGATATATTTTTATACTTTGGACATGTACGCACGCGGCGACACCACATATGTGTATGTTTGTTTTAATATACAGTATGTAATCTATGTGCATATACATATATACACATATATATATATATATATACACACACACACACATTTATTTTTTTTTTTTTTGGAAGGGGAAAAGTGATCCAAACGTTTATTATTGATAGGGTTAAATTAACTTAACTGTTGAAATCCTTTTTTTTTTTTTGCACTGTTATAGCTCCCACAGGGGGCTATGACACTGCACACACTGAACTTGACACTGATCACTTGCCATGTATTGACATGGCAAAGATCAGTGCTATCAACGATCGATTGCTCAAGCCTGAATTTCAGGCTTGGAGCAATCAATCAACGAGTGGACGCGCAGGAGGCAGGTGAGTGACCCTCCTGCTGCGTCCCAGCTGATCGGGACATCGCGATTTTATCGCGATGGTCCCGATCAGCCCGACTGCGCAGCCGAGATGCTTGCAATTTCACTTTCAGACGCGGCGATCAACCTTGATCGCCGCATCTAAAGATGTAATGCCAGACATCTGCCCGATCGGCGATGTCCGGCATTAGCATGGGTCCTGGTTGCTAATAGCAACTGGGACCCAACGGCTATGATGCGCGCTCGCCACTGACAAGTTTTACAGGCGGGGGAGGGGGCTAAAAACCTTGCCTGTATATTTCTTAACCCCTTAACTGCTCACCAGTCAGGAGGCAAGCTAGTAATGCACAGCTTGCCCCTCCAGTCCAACCGAAGATGTTGCTCCTGTGTCCAGCCTTCCAGCTGGTCCCTCGGGGACTGAAGTGTCTGCAGAATCGCTATGTGAAGAGTCTCCTGAATGCTCGGAGGTGCTGTTGTGACGGTCTCAAAGGACTACTCAGGGTAAACTACCCTTAAGATATCAAGATTCACATTCAGTACCTGCACTCATAGTACCTCAAATAGCTCACTTAAATGTACTACCTCTATCTTTTCAGTATGCCAAATAGCTCACTTAAATGTACTATCTCTGTCTTCTCAGTACACCAAACAAAAATATATCTTACACTCAAAAAACACTTTAGGAATTATAGCCTATTGATATCCAATTCCTGCCACTGTTAGGTACACTAACTTTCTCTTTTCTTTATTGCGTGTGTGAGATGCTCTACCTGGCCAGTAGGTGCTCTTGCGAGCTAAAATTAAACACGTATTTCTAAAGGTAACCTAGATAAGGTTATACTGTTGTGTCTAGGGGTAAGTAGCGTGTAGCCGATAGACCCTAGCAGCTAAACTTATTGGTAGATAGCCTCAGGCAAGCCAATATACCCTTCTGTGTACTAACAGGTGACTCATCGTGGCAAAACAAAAGAAAATGTGATGAGATTTCAGTAATGTTTAGTCAGCTTGAGACAAAATGTATAGAGAGCTGCATAAATGACTAGTTAGCCTCATAAATATATAGAGAGCTTCATAATGTTTAGTAAGCTTCAAAGTGTCTAGATAGCTTCATTATGTCTAGATAGCTTCATAATTGTCTAGTCAAGATGCTAGTCAGAGTAACAAGAAAATTTAAAGGTGTCTAATGTTTACTCAGATTTTGTCAGGATGTGTAATATGTATTAATAATCCTGTCCTAGTCCCTCTGCCTTAGGGGACAGGCGTCGGGGTCGACTTGTTTAAAGTAAGGGGGTTTGTGATGTCTCGGTACCGTATTTCATACCGTACCTTGTGGTGAGGTTCCCAAAGTCAGAGTCCCTAGGAACAGTGGGGGTCCTCTTCTCTAGTTAGCCCCTCGTCACCCCTTAGTTAGCTAATATTCGTATAGATACTCATAAATATAAATATGTATATATTCAGATGCCTACCTGTTTAGTGTCGCAGGACCTGCGGGTCATGTGATTTGGTTCAGAAATCTATGGTTTGTTGAAGGACCTTTGGTGGCTCTAGTGTCACGTGTTCACCCACAATGCCGTGTAACGGTGAGTGACAGTTGTTATGGACCAATCCAAAACGGCCAGCTCCTGCCCATATAAGGGAGCTGCGGCCATTATTTGCTCTCTTGGGTTGCTGACTTTGAACGAGGTAGGACCTCTGCAACTTTCAAGAACATTTACTAGGCCAAAGCCTTGCGGCCTCGGCTTATATCAAAGCGGTTATACTTCAATAATTCCCCGCTACTCTCCGCAAGATCACTGGACCTAACCGCACCCTTAAATCCAGCGGATCTATGCTACGAAATCTTTAAAAAGCTAAATTGAGCTTATCTGATCCCAACCAACTGTCAATCGCTGCTCAACTATAAATAGACTCTGTTATCTGGACTGTTACTATTACTTCATGTACAGAAATTCTTCAGTAAAAGTTCCTGCAAGTTTTCAGTTAATCAGTGGTTGTGGACAATCCTTTCTTCTACATTCACCTATCGCTCTTGGGAAGGGTGGCGATAGGCCCAGCACCATTACAGTATTTAACCCTCACTCTGGCATCACGAGTGACAAGGGTTAACAGTGCCCTTTATTATTCGGAACAGCAACACTGTGTTATGATTTTCTGCAGCAGCTTTGGTGTGTGTTATGATTTTCTGCAGCAGCTATGGTGTGTGTTACGATTCTGCACCGAGCCTTGGGCTTTGTTCACACCTTCAGGAATGTGATGAGAATTCAGGAGCTGAGATTCTGCACATACAGGGGAAAAGATCCAGTGCAGAATATGGAGGATGCGACAATCTGCAGAATATGGAGGATGCGACAATCTGCAGAATATGGAGGATGTGACAATCTGCAGAATATGGAGGATGCGACAATCTGCAGAATATGGAGGATGCGACATTCTGCAGGATATGGAGGATGTAACAATCTGCAGAATATGGAGGAGGCGACAATCTGCAGAATATGGTGGAGCCGACAATCTGCAGAATATGGAGGATGGGACAATCTGTAGAATATGGAGGATGTGACGATCTGCAGAATATGGAGGATGTGACAATCTGCAGAATATGGAGGATGCGACAATCTGCAGAATATGGAGGATGCGACAATCTGCAGAATATGGAGGATGCGACAATCTGCAGAATATGGAGGATGCGACAATCTGCAGAATATGAAGGATGCAACAATCTGCAGAATATGGAGGAGGCGACAATCTGCAGAATATGGTGGAGCCGACAATCTGCAGAATATGGAGGATGTGACAATCTGCAGAATATGGAGGATGCGACAATCTGCAGAATATGGAGGATGTGACAATCTGCAGAATATGGAGATGCGACAATCTGCACAATATGGAGGATGTCACAATCTGCATACTGCCTAATGCTCTGCACCGAAAAACTAGAGATTAGCCCCTGTGAATAACAGCGCAGATAATCCGTGTCCGCTGGCGCAGCGTTGGCAGGAATTGGGTTATACGCCATTTTTTTCTACGGCAGATTCTTTGTAATAAAATTTTAAAAAAACATGTTGGATTTGTCTATGGTAGGAGTAAAGTGAGGTTCTGCAGAAGCTTGGGTGTGTGTTAGGAGGTTCTGCAGCAGCTGAAGTGTTTAGAACAGTGTTTCTCATCCAGGGTGCCTCCAGCTGTTGCAAAACTACAACTCCCGGCATGCCCGGACAGCCTTTGGCTGTCCGGGCATGCCAGGAGTTGTAGTTTTGCAACAGCTGGAGGCACCCTGGTTGTAAAACACTGGTGTAGAATGTGGGCTGGCAACAGCTGTGTATATAATGTGATGTTCTGCAGCAGCTGAGATGTGTATTATGAGCCCCTGCAGCTTTTTAAATGTATATTTTTAGGATTTGCAGTTGTTTGCATGTGCATTATGAGGTTCTGACGCAGCTGGGAGGTTGGTTGTGAGGTTCTGCAGCAGCTGAGGTGTGTATTATGATGTTTTGCAGCAGCAGAGGTGCATATTATGATGTCCTGCAGCAGCTGAGATGTGAATTATGAGTATCTGTAAATGATTATGCTTTTCAGTCATTTGCATGTGCTTTATGAGGTACTGCAGCAGCTGGGGTTGGTCATGAGGTTCTTCTACGGCTGAGATGCATATTATGATGCTCTGCGTTAGGTGAGGTTTGTATTATGAGGATCTGCAGCGGCTGAGATGTTTATTATGAATTTCTGCATCCTTTTACATGTATATTATTAGGTTTTGCAGTTGTGCTTTATGATGTTCTGCAGCAGCTACGGTGTGTATTGTGAGGTTCTGCAGCAGCTGAGGTGTGCATTATGATGTTTTCCAGTAGCTGAGGTGTGTATTATGATGTTTTGTAGCAGCTAAGGTGTGTATTGTGAGGTTCTGCAGCAGCTGAGGTGTGCTTTATGATGTTTGTAGCAGCTAAGGTGTGTATTGTGAGGTTCTGCAGCAGCTGAGGTGTGCATTATAATGTTTTCCAGTAGCTGAGGTGTGTATTATGATGTTTTGTAGCAGCTAAGGTGTGTATTGTGAGGTTCTGCAGCAGCTGAGGTGTGCTTTATGATGTTTGTAGCAGCTAAGGTGTGTATTGTGAGGTTCTGCAGCAGCTGAGGTGTGCTTTATGATGTTTGTAGCAGCTAAGGTGTGTATTGTGAGGTTCTGCAGCAGCTGAGGTGTGCTTTATGATGTTTTGTAGCAGCTAAGGTGTGTATTGTGAGGTTCTGCAGCAGCTGAGGTGTGCTTTATGATGTTTGTAGCAGCTAAGGTGTGTATTGTGAGGTTCTGCAGCAGCTGAGGTGTGCATTATGATGTTTTACAGTAGCTGAGGTGTGTATTATAATGTTCTGCAGCAGCTGAGGTTTGTGTTATGAGGTTCTGAAGCAGCTGGGGTGTGTATTATGAGTTTCTGCATCCATTTGCATGTATATTGTTATGAGGTTCTGCAGCAGCTGGTAGTAGATGAGGAGGTTCTGCAGCAGCATTAGTGCGGATTATGAGGTTTTACAGCAACTAATGGGTTCACACCTTGCTATGCAGGATTAGGGTTTGCAAAAGTTCTTCCCTAACAAAAGAGATAGCTCCTTAGTGCCACCTATTGGACGTAGCCTTGACTTACAGGGACTCTTCCTCCAATAGGTGGCACTCTGGAGCTGCTTCAACCATTAAAGGGATTGTCCAGAGTTAGAAAACCAGAGATAATTTTTTCTTCTTCCTAGAAACAGCGCCACCCCTGCCCTCAGGTTGTGTGCGGTATTACATCTTGTCTCCATAATTGAACAGAGCTGCAATACCACACACAACCTGAAGACAGGGTGTGGCGCTGTTTCTGAAAGAAATTTGCGCTGGTTTTCAATTCCTGGACAACCCCTTTAAGCTTCAGTTGGAGGTCCACCGTTTCGCCCCCATTGTCCACACAGACCATACTGACCGGTCACCTTTCTCCGCGGTGGAGGCTTCAGTCACAGAATGTTCTTGGCTCACAGGAAGGGAGGGTTTTTCCTGGAAGCTTCCGAAACATTCCACAAAAACATTCCTGGCATGTGGTTGTCTGAGCACGACAGAGAAGAACGGAATTCCAGAAATTTCTCACCGAAAACTCAAATCCCTGGCGTAAACAGCTGGGCAGGGAACGGGGACGTCATATGGAGCAGAGAACCCTGGAACCTGCATAGAACATAGAATGATATAATACTAGAGATCAGGGTGCCTCCAGCTGTGGCAAAACTACAACTACTAGCATGCCCGGCTGCAGTCTGAGATTTAGGACTCCAGCACGAGTCTGAAATCTATAAAAAAAAATGGCTTGCGGCCAGGACTGGTAGGGAGACCCCTAGTGGTCATTTTTTCTAAGTGGAAAATTAAATAGAAAGAAGCAGATTTTTTAATAACATGCAATTGTAAAGTTATTCTGCATACATTAATCTATAATATATCAAAAGTTCTTTTGATGAAAGGTACCCTTAACGACAATGGACGTAAATGTACCTCATGGTGCCGTGGTACTTAAAGGGGTACTCCGGCGCTTTGACATCTTATCCCCTATCCAAAGGATAGGGGATAATATGCCTGATCGCGGGGGTCCCGCATGTTCGCTCCGGGTCTGATTACTGTCGATCACGGGGTCGGAGCGTTGTGACGTCACGGCTCCGCCCCCGTGTGACATCACGGCTCCGCCCCTCAATGCAATCCTATGGGAGGGGGCGTGACAGCTGTCACGCCCCCTCCCATAGGTTTGCATTGAGGGGTGGAGCCATGACGTCACACCAGGGCGGAGCCAGCGGCGGGACCCCCACGATCAGGCATCTTATCCCCTATCCTTTGGATAGGGGATAAGATGTCTAAGCGCCGGAGTACCCCTTTAACGCACCATGGCGTACATTTACGCTCTGACATGACCGCAAGCACCGAACCGCTGCTCGCGTCATGCGCGGAAGGTCCCGGCTGCTATCAGCAGCCAGGGACCCGCCGGTAATGGCGGACATCGCGCTGATGTCCACCATTAACCCCTCAGATGCCGTGATGAATACAGATCACGGCATCTACAGCAGTGTGGTACTTTAAATGGATGATCGGATCGCACGCAGCGCTGCCGCGGCAATCAGATCATCCAGCATGGTGGCCAGAGATCCCATCACCTGGCTCCGGCCGTCTCCTGGCATCTCCTGCTCTGGTCTGAGATCGAGCAGACCAGAGCAGAAGATCACAGATAATACTGATCAGTGCTATGTCCTATACATAGCACTGAACAGTATTAGCAATCGAATGATTGCTATAGTTTGGTGTGCGTAAATGTCCAAACTATTAAAATATAATGTTATTGATCCCGTATGGTGAACGGCGTGAACGTAAAAAAAAAAAAAAAAAAAATGCAAAATTGCTGCTTTTTTGTCACATTTTATAAAAAAAAAAATTGTAAAAAAATGTATAAAAGTTTTATATACACAAATGTGGTATCAATAAAAAGTACAGATCATGGTGCAAAAAATGAGCTCTCATACCGTCACTTATGCAAAAAAATGAAAAAGTTAGAGGTCGTCAAAATAGAAGGATTTTAAACGTACTAATTTGGTTTAAAAGTTTGCATTTTTTTTAAGCGCAACAATAATAGAAAAGTATATTATCCTGGGTATCATTTTAATCGTATTGACCCTCAGAATAAAGAACACATGTCACTTTTACCATAAATTGTACGGCGTGAAAACGAAACCTTCCAAAATTAGCAAAATTGCGGTTTTCTTTTAAATTTCCCCACACATATAGTATTTTTTTGGTTGCGCCATATATTTTATGGTTAAGTGAGTGATGGCATTACAATGGAAAACTGGTTGCGCAAAAAACAAGACCTCATACTGAAAATATAAAAGAGTTATGATTTTTAGAAGAAAAAACTAAATTGCAAAAATAAAATTGGCCTGGTCCTTAAAGGGGTACTCCCGTGGAAAACTTTTTTTTTTTTTAAATCAACTGGTGCCAGAAAGTTAAACAGATTTGTAAATTACTTCTATTAAAAAATCTTAATCCTTCCAGTACTTATTAGGGGCTGTATACTATAAGAGAAATCCAAAAGGAAATGCATTTCCTGTGATGTCCGGACCACAGTGCTCTCTGCTGACCTCTGTTGTCCATTTTAGGAACTGTCCAGAGAAGCATATGTTTGCTATGGGGATTTACTTCTTCACTGGATAGTTCCGAAAATGGACAGCAGAGGTCAGCAGAGAGCACTGTGGTCAGGACATCAGAGGAAATGCATTTCTTTTTTGGATTTCTCTTTAGTATACAGCCCCTAAAAAGTACTGGAAGATTTTTTTAATAGAAGTGATTTACAAATCCACGGGAGTACCCCTTTAAGGTCAAAATGGGCTTGGTCCTTAAGGAATAACGCAGGAGCCATTGGTTTGCCGCTGTATAGTTTGTGAATGTGACGCCATATAATAGTGTAATAGTAAAATACATAACGATATGGCGATTATTATATCACAGTATAAGAAACAGTCATGGGGGAAGGGCAGGGTATCACAGCCGCTCAGTCAGATCTATGTCCATTAGGCTGCAGTGCGGAGAAGCCATTACCCCCCCACCCCCCAACCTTACATTATAGCAGGAGGGCGACTCCTTCTCCCCGGGGCTGGATCTGTCTTATCAATTTATATGACATTACTCACCGGCCGGCGCATACAGGGCTGAGGTCACATGGCGGACGCTCCGGTCCAAGTGCGACAGGACGTTTCTATGTGGCAGAGAATATTCTGGGATATGGACAGATCCCTGGAAAGTGTACGGGCAACAACCCAAAACCAGTCTCCACGCAACTTTTTTTTTTTTTGCTGTCTTTTCACCCAAAAATTGTGTTTTTTTTTTTTTTTTTATATTAAAATATGTGTTTTAGTCAATAGGTAGAAAATATTGTGTTTTGACGTGTTTCTTTATTTTTATTTTTTTTACCCTTTGCATATTTTAATTACAAGTCATGTGATCCTTTCATCATGTGACTCAAGGAATTATCAAAGAATTGTGTGTGTGTGGGGGGGGGGAGGGGGGAATGCCGCCATTTTTCTTTTTTGTTTCTTCCCATATTAGTCGGAAAAAAGGGGAAAAAGAAGCAATGTTTTTCAAACCAGTGTGCCTCCAGCTGTTTCAAAACTCCCAGCATGCCTGGACAGCCAAAGGCTTTCATTAGTGAGTGCTCAGGACAGTGTTTTCAACCAGGGTGCCTCCAGCTGTTGGAAAACTACAACTCCCAGCATACCTGGACAGCCAAATGCTTACATTAGTGAGTGCTCAGGACAGTGTTTTCAACCAGGGTGCCTCCAGCTGTTGGAAAACTACAACTCCCAGCATACCTGGACAGCCTAAGGCTTACATTAGTGAGTGCTCAGGACAGTGTTTTCAACCAGGGTGCCTCCAGCTGTTGGAAAACTACAACTCCCAGCATACCTGGACAGCCTAAGGCTTACATTAGTGAGAGCTCAGGACAGTGTTTTCAACCAGGGTGCCTCCAGCTGTTGGAAAACTACAACTCCCAGCATGCCTGGACAGCCTAAGGCTTACATTAGTGAGTGCTCAGGACAGTGTTTTCAACCAGGGTGCCTCCAGCTGTTTCAAAACTACAATTCCCAGCATGCCTGGACAGCCTAAGGCTTACATTAGTGATTGCTCAGGACAGTGTTTTCAACCAGGGTGCCTCCAGCTGTTGGAAAACTACAACTCCCAGCATGCCTGGACAGCCTAAGGCTTACATTAGTGAGAGCTCAGGACAGTGTTTTCAACCAGGGTGCCTCCAGCTGTTGGAAAACTACAACTCCCAGCATGCCTGGACAGCCAAAGGCTTACATTAGTGAGTGCTCAGGACAGTGTTTTCAACCAGGGTGCCTCCAGCTGTTTCAAAACTACAACTCCCAGCATGCCTGGACAGCCTAAGGCTTACATTAGTGAGTGCTCAGGACAGTGTTTTCAACCAGGGTGCCTCCAGCTGTTTCAAAACTACAACTCCCAGCATGCCTGGACAGCCTAAGGCTTACATTAGTGAGAGCTCAGGACAGTGTTTTCATCCAGGTTGCCTCCAGCTGTTGGAAAACTACAACTCCCAGCATGCCTGGACAGCCTAAGGCTTACATTAGTGAGTGCTCAGGACAGTGTTTTCATCCAGGTTGCCTCCAGTTGTTGGAAAACTACAACTCCCAGCACGCCCGGACAGCCGTTGGCTGTCCGGGCATGCTGTGAGTTGTAGTTTTCCAACAGCTGGAGGCACGCTGCTTGGGAAGCATTTTGCTAGGATCAGTGGGGCCCAAAAGGTTTGACCACCAGGACCCCCGCCTATCCTAAAGTGGAATTTATCATTCGTGCAGATTTTTTGGCGCAATGCGAAACCTTTGTGGTTTTACCAGTGACGCGCTAAAATTTATTATGTTTCCCGCGTCATTTGATAAATTTGCCCAAATGAAAGGAAGCTCCTGAATAGTGCAAAATAAAAGGTAAAAAGCTCACACATTCTTACTTCAGACAGCCACCGGAGTACATTTAAGCGAAAATTTGTGATAAATTCTGCGCCCCAACCAGCGCCTCTGCTAACCACGCCCCCAGGAAGCGCAGAAGAAGAACAATAACGCTGCCAGAAAAGAATACATTAAAAATAGCGCCACATGTGATGCTAACTTCGGCGCGGGGAAAAAAAAAAACACACTGGGGGAAATTTATCAAAACCTGTGCAGAGGGAAAGTTGCCCAGTTGCCCATAGCAACCAATCAGATCGCTGCTTTCATTTCTCACAGGCCTTTTTAAAAATGAAAGAAGCGATCTGATTGGTTGCTATGGGCAACTGGGTAACTTTTCCTCTGGACAGGTTCTGATAAATCTCCCCCATTGTGCACACAATTTTGCAGGTGCGCGCCAGTTAATACATTCCCCCTGTAGGTATTTCACACAGAAAAGGGGGCACTCCATTCACTGCTATAGGGGGGGGGGGGGGGAGGCAGTGGTTAGGTCCGCCATTGTTAGGGTTGCCAGGGGTCGCGAGGTCAAACTCTTAGCACTAACAAAGGTATCATCTGTCTTGTGAGGAGGATATAAATAATAACTCAAGGTCAAGTCCTGAGGATGGGACAAGAAGAAATCTATAGAAGGTGGAAGAACGCTGCGATGATATCAGAGTGCAGGGAAAGAGGGGTGAGCGCTGCTGACACCTAGTGGACGGTTTCTGTAGTGCAATTCATATCATTAGGAACAGTGGATCTGTATATCTTTATGTCTTTGGACATCAGAGGCTGACACAATGTTATGGGGGATCTGTGGATGACACACTGTTATGGGGGATCTGTAGATTACACTGTTATGGGGGATCTGTAGATGACACACTGTTATGGGGGATCTGTAGATGACACACTGTTATGGAGGATCTGTAGATGACACAATGTTATGGGGGATCTGTAGATAACACAATGTTATGGGGGATCTGTAGATGACACACTGTTATGGGGGATCTGTAGATGGTACACTGTTATGGGGATCTGTGGATGACACACTGTTATGGGGGATCTGTAGATGACACACTGTTATGGGGGATCTGTAGCTGACACAATTTTATGCAGGATCTGTAGATGACACAATGTTATGGGGGATCTGTAGATGACACACTGTTATGGGGGATCTGTAGATTACACTGTTATGGGGGATCTGTAGATGACACACTGTTATGGGGGATCTGTAGATTACACTGTTATGGGGGATCTGTAGATGACACACTGTTATGGGGGATCTGTGGATGACACACTGTTATGGAGGATCTGTAGATGACACAATGTTATGGGGGATCTGTAGATAACACAATGTTATGGGGGATCTGTAGATGACACACTGTTATGGGGGATCTGTAGATGACACACTGTTATGGGGGATCTGTAGATGATACACTGTTATGGGGGATCTGTAGATGACACACTGTTATGGGGGATCTGTAGATGACACAATGTTATGGGGGATCTGTAGATGACACACTGTTATGGGGGATCTGTAGATGATACACTGTTATGGGGGATCTGTAGATGACACAATGTTATGGGGGATCTGTAGATGACACACTGTTATGGGGGATCTGTAGATGACACACTGTTATGGGGGATCTGTAGATGACACACTGTTATGGGGGATCTGTAGGTAACACACTGTTATGGGGGATCTGTAGATGACACAATGTTATGGGGGATCTGTAGATAACACAATGTTATGGGGGATCTGTAGATGACACACTGTTATGGGGGATCTGTAGATGGCACACTGTTATGGGGATCTGTGGATGACACACTGTTATGGGGGATCTGTAGATGACACTCTGTTATGGGGATCTGTGGCTGACACAATTTTATGCAGGATCTGTAGATGACACAATGTTATGGGGGATCTGTAGATGACACACTGTTATGGGGGATCTGCAGATGATACACTGTTATGGGGGATCTGTAGATGACACACTGTTATGGGGGATCTGTAGATGACACACTGTTATGGGGGATCTGTAGATGACACACTGTTAGGGGGGATCTGTGGATGACACACTGTTATGAAGGATCTGTAGATGACACACTGTTATGGGGGATCTGTAGCTGACACACTGTTAGGGGGGATCTGTGGATGACACACTGTTATGGAGGATCTGTAGATGACACAATGTTATGGGAGATCTGTAGATGACACACTGTTAGGGGGGATCTGTGGATGACACACTGTTATGGGGGATCTGTAGATGACACACTGTTATGGAGGATCTGTAGATGACACACTTATGGGGGATCTGTAGATGACACACTGTTATGGAGGATCTGTAGATGACACATTGTTATGGGAGATCTGTAGATGACACACTGTTAAGGGGATCTGTAGATGACACACTGTTATGGGGATCTGTAGATGACACACTGTTATGAGGGATCTGTAGATGACACACTTTTATGGGGGATCTGTAGATGACACACTGTTATGGGGGATCTGTAGATGACACACTTTTATGGGGGATCTGTAGATGACACACTGTTATGGGGGATCTGTAGATGACACACTGTTATGGGGGATCTGTAGATGACACACTGTTATGGGGGATCTGTAGATGACACACTGTTATGGGGGATCTGTAGATGACATACTGTTATGGGGGATCTGTAGATGACACACTGTTATGGGGGGACACAGATGCAGTTCCAATGTTCTACAATCTACAACACTTCTATAACTCCAGCCCCCCCCCCCCCCCCTATATGTCTTGGACAAACAAGATGGCGACTGAGTACGTAAAGAGTCATTTATTTATCAGTGAAAAAAAATGGTACAATTGTTACAGACACAGGAAAAAGACATGTGACAGGAATAGAAGCCAATATGGAAACGGCGAAACGTCTTCGCACATCGGAGGCGCCACAGTTTACATTAGTGCTATATCTCCAATACAGAGATGGAGGCGTCACATGACCTTGATGGGGAGGACGGGGTGTAGGTGAATTTGGTTTCTGGTGATTTTTGGCAGTGACCATATTTAATCCCTGAATTTAACTGTAAAATGTTTCACGTACCAAAAACGATCAGTCCTGTCTCAATGCAGTGGGACACCCCTACATTACTTCACTTGGTTTGGCCCAGTGGTTATGGTTGTCACCTAGGAGACCATTATGCTGCATATATCAATGTTCACCAATTGGGGTGCTTCCAGCTGTTGCAAAACTAAAACTCCCAGCCCAAGGCTGTCCGGGCATGCTGGGAGTTGTAGTTTCGCAACAGCTGGAGGCACATTGCTTTATAAGTTTTCATGCAATTTTTGTGTCTGTGCTGGTTTAATCATTTTGCTTGTTGTGCGTTCCTGCGGGTGTAGTTAGCAGATGCACTGGTCAGTGCGTTGAATGTATCACTTATGCAAATCAAATTTTTTTTGCGCAAATGTACTCAAGTGACCAACATTAATTCTTGCGCAGCAACAAGGAAAACCACAGTGCAAAAAAATCTGCGCTAATTATAAATTCCCCACCCCAATTATTTTGCGCACGTCATAGCAAAAAATTTGCGCCCTGGATAGTGCAAAAAAAAAAAAAAAAGGGTTAATGCTCAAACATATTCCTATGACAGCTGGTTACTGGAATACATTTGCGCAAAATAGGAAAACATAATTTATGCGTGAAATAAAAACACATTGCGCAGGGGAGGGGGGATATACAACAATAGCGCAGAAAATATACTATCTCAATATCCACTGTACAAGAGTGTTTTTTTTAGGTAGTTGTTTTTTTTTACAATTAATTATGTGGTGCTTGTCACGTCATAAATTTGCGCAAATGACAGGAAGATCGACCGGCGCATCTGCCAACCACACCTCATGGACATGCACGCCATGAAAAACGAAGAAGCCAACACGGGCAACATAAAAATAGCGCAAAATTAGGTGAGAATTTGGGCGCCAAGTCAGTCATTTTGGGAAATGAAAACGCAATAGGGGAAATTCATCATAAGGGCAGATTTTTGCGCGATGCGAAACCTGCTGCGCAAGCGTGTGGTTTTTCCAACTGCTGCACTAAACTATATAATTCTGCGCTCGCCACTTCATAAATTTGCGCAAAGGCCTGAATAGTGCAATGAGAACGAAAAAGCTCACGAACATTTCAACGGCAGCGGGGGAAGAAGATTGCGCAAAAATCTGCGCCAATCATGCATTTTTTTCGTGCCATCACCCTCCGCTGCGTGAGTTTTTCGTTCTCTTTTGCGCAGTCCGGTCGTTTGCGCAAATGTATGAAAAACTGCTGTATAAGTGTGTGGTTTTTCCCACTTGCTGAGCAAAATTGATCACATTGCGCACCTCACTACGTAAATTTGCGCAAATTGATGGGAAGTCTCTAGATAAAAAAAAAAAAGTGTGAAAATCTTACACGCATCACCACGCCAGCCGGTCACTTGAGTACATTTGCAGCGGGGGGAAAAAATTGCGCAAAAAAATAATTTTTATAATATTATAGGCATCTGCTAACTAATCCCACTGGAATCGCGAAACAAGAAAAAACGACCCTATTTTGCCCATTGACTCGCGTTGAAATTATCATCCAATTTTGCGCTATTTTTGTGAAACGCAGCACAAAAATAGCGCTAAATTGTATGATAATTTTGGCGCGAGTCAATGGGCAAAATAAAAACACATGGCACGTGCAATTTTGCAGGTGCGCGCCACTTGATAAATTACCTTCACCCTCTTGGTGTCTATAATATATGGAATTGACTGCTGACTCCATCCACTAGGGGCGCTGTGACTACTGGACATGCACTCGAGACGGTTGTCAGGGCCCCGCCCACACACGAGTGCGGATAAATGGAAGGTTTAATAAAAGAGTTAAGTCCCTGAGCATCTATAAGGCACCTAGTGGCTATACGTCCGCAGACTGGTCATAGGGGCCACATCGATGGGGCCCCTGCAGAAAGAACATTGGTCCATTGGCCCTGATCTAGGTATAAGAAGGTCATAGAGAAGTCAAATAGACAGTAACGCTAAAATAAGGTCGTGTTCCTGTTGCAAAACTACAACTCCCATCATGCCCTGACAGCCGAAGGCTGTCAGGGCATGATGGGAGTTGTAGTTTTGCAACAGCTAGAGAGCTACAGGTTGGGGATCACTGCTATAAGATGTCTCACCATTGGTCCTTCAGAGGTCCCCATCCCAGTCCTCAAGGCCCACCAACAGTCCAGGACTAGAATCGTTCCCTGTTCTAATATAATGGAGTAAACGAGAAAACCCAGAATGTTGATGGGCCTCAAGGACCGGGTTAAAGTGTCCCCGTCGTCAACAAATTTTTTTTTATATAATGTAGATAATACCATTATATGTATATTTGTAATATACATTGGTTAAAAATTAATGTATATTTTTGTCTCTGCAGCTATTGCCTGTGTGTCTCTATGAGGAGTCCAAATACAGGAAGTGAGGGTGGACCAGCAGGAATCTGTACACTGAGGACAAGCGGGTACACTGTAAACCTTGTCTCAATAAATTTAAAGTGTACCTGTCGTTAACAAAAACTTTTTATATAATGTAGATAATACCATTATATGTATATTTGTAATATACATTGGTTAAAAAGTATGTATATTTTTGTCTCTGCAGCTATTGCCTGTGTGTCTCTATGAGGAGTCCAAATACAGGAAGTGAGGATGGACAAGCGAAGATCTGTGCAGTAAGAAAAAGAAGGACAGTGTGCACTGAGGCTCTATAACATGCTCCTGGCTTATACATCAGGATGATTGACAAGCCAGGAGTCTGCACAGATCCCTGCTTGTCCCACCCTCACTTCCTGTTTTTGGACTCATCATAGAGACACATAGACAATAGCTTGGACAGCCTTTTTTCACACAAAAATATACACAATTTTTAATCAATGTATATTACAAATGTACATAGAATGGTATTATCTACATTATATCAAAAGTTTTTGTTGACGACAGGAACACTTTAAATGGGTACTCCGGTGGAAAACTTTTTTTTTTTTTTTTTTAAATAAACTGGTGCCAGAAAGTTAAATAGATTTGTATATTACTTCTATTAAAAAAATCTTAATCCTTCCAGTACTTATTAGCTGCTGAATACTACATAGGAAATTATTTTCTTTTTGGAACACAGAGCTCTCTGCTGACATCACAAGCACAGTGCTCTCTACTGACATCTCTGTCCATTTTAGGAACTGTCCATGTTTGCTATGGGGATTTTCTACTACTCTGGACAGTTCTTAAAATGGAGAGAGATGTCAGCAGAGAGCTCTGTGTTCCAAAAAGAAAATAATTTCCTCCGTAGTATTCAGCGGCTAATAAGTACTGGAAGGATTAATTTTTTTAATAGAAGTAATTTACAAATCTGTATAACTTTCTGGCACCAGTTGATAAAAAAAAAAAAAAGTTTTCCACCGGAGTACCCCTTTAAAGACCACTGCTTCTGGAGAATCCAGGTGACCCAGTCCTCAAGGTCCACCAACAACAGTCCTGGATTAACGGAGTAATCTAAAAAACAAAGAACATTGGTGGGCCTTGCGGATTGGGTTGGAGACCACTGCTTCTGGAGATTCCAGGTGATTTTTCAGTCCCTGCTGGACTGGACTGAACTGCACTGATATAACACGGAGAACCCAGGTAGGTATATTAGCACCGACAAGGATAGCCTTGCAACGTATGTAACCATGGAAACAGTCAGAACTGTCAGCAGCTTGTTCCCATGGTTACAAGAACTGTGAGAGAAGTCAGGAACGCAGGATCTGTAGTTATGCATGGCAGTCATAAGAGACTTTCAACTCAGTCCTTAAAGGGGTACTCCGCTGCTAGACATCTTATCCCCTATCCAAAGGATGGGGGATAAGATGTCTGATCGCGGGGGTCCTGCCGGGTTCCTGCGGCAGTGGCAGTGGTTGTGACGTCATGGTCACGCCCCCTGGTGACGTCATGGCCACACATCCCTCCATTCATGCCTATGGGAGGCGGCGTGTCTATCGACACGCCCCCTCCCATAGACATGAATGGAGGGGGCGTGGCATGACATCACGAGGGGCTTGGTCGTGACGTCACGATCATGGCCTCCGGCTCTGAGCATTCTGAACAAAATGTTCAGAAGGCTGGAGCACTGGAGAACCCCTTTAAGGCCACAACAATTTAGGATTTGAATGTTTCCCGGTTCTATTTCAATGGAGGAACTGGAAAAAAAACTGAATGTTGGTGGACCTGGAGGACCCCTGGGGGCTCGTCTGAGATAATCCTTGCGTAGAAGGAACATATCCTCCATTGTAGGTAAAGGTCCCAACAACTTTGTAAGGGTAGAGCTGCCCTTAAAGGGGCACTCCACTGGCCAGCATTTGGAACACGCCCCTTCATGACGTCACGCCACTCCCCCTTAATGCAAGTCTATGGGATGGGGCATGGTGGCCCCCTCCCATAGAGTTGCATTGAGGGGTGTGGCCTAAATGTTCCCAACGCTGGCCAGTGGAGTACTGAAGTGGTATAAAAGGGGAAAGGCTGTGAAAACCTGACTGACAGCCGTTGGCTGCCCGGGCATGCTGGGAGTTGTAGTGTTGCAACAGGTGGGGCCAGCCTGGTTGGGATACACTGAGCTATGTCATAGTCTCCTGTGCGTTATTAAAGGGGTTATCCAGGAAAAAAAATTTTTTTTTTTCTATATATTAACTGGCTCAAAAAGTTAAACAGATTTGTAAATTACTTTTATTAAAAAATCTTAATCCTTTCATTACTTATGAGCTGCTGAAGTTGAGTTGTTCTTTTCTGTTTTAAGAGCTCTCTGATGACACCTGTCTCGGGAACTGTCCAGAGTAGAAGCAAATCCCCATAGCAAACCTCTTCTACTCTGTGCAGTTCCTGAGACAAGCAGAGATGTCAGCAGAGAGCACTGTTGCCAGACAGAAAAGAACAACTCAACTTCAGCAGCTGATAATTATTGGAAGGATTAAGATTTTTTAATAGAAGTAATTTACAAATCTGTTTAACTTTCTGGAGCCAGTAGATATAAAAAAAAGTTTTTTTTCCTGGAATACCCCTTTAATGTATCCTGTAAATTTTGTCATACAATTTGTCGCAAATCTACACCAGCCCAGACCCGGCTCACAAAACTGGTAAAAAGTTGCACATTTTGGCGCGATGGGTAAAAAAAGTCACAGGCGAGGAACCAAAGTGTACTGAAGTGTCATTTCCAAAAAAACGTGTCTTAGCACCATATTTACCACATTCCGTGCAACCAATAAATTTGAAAAATCGTTCACCTTAATTCTCCCCCCAGTGAGTAAACTCCATTGACAACAGAAGGGATAAGCCCTTTTATGACTTTTGCGCTGTTCCCGCTCACTACGTTTCCTGCTAATTTGTATAATTCAGTACAAAAACAAGAGGCTTAAATTACAATAGCGCGGGAAAGGGGGGGGGGGAATCTGTATTAACATCTGAAACTCCATCGCTATGGATACCAGGGTTTGTAAATAAAACGGGAGCGTCGGAGGCGGAATTTAATCCTAATCCTGCCAGGAATTTCCAAATCCTTATCAAGATACTAAGAAGAAAAAAAATGTTATGAAAATTACGGTCCAATAAAGGTGGCGGACATTTTTTTTAATTCTAAAATTAAGGCAAATAAAACGGTTTTCTGTAAAAAAAAAAAAAAAAAGATTAAGGCTACGAGGAAGCAGAGTGCAACGGTGAATGTTCTGAAGTGTACAAAAATACGGTTTGGTGTCCTTTGGCAACGCGCAGATTTGGCACCGACACTTGTTAAATGTCGCATTTAAATAATTCAGATGTTTGGTAAACAGCTGGTGTCTCTTTAAAATCCCAGATTCAAGATGGCCGCCGCATGACGTAAACATGGAGGCCACTTGCATATATATATATATATATGGCTTTTTATCCAGTCTTTTTCGCCCACGTGTTGCTCAGTGATGGGTAAAGTCAGACACCAGACCTCATCTTTAGTGTCGTCCTGTCTGGGGGCGAGATGGCGTTCACAGCCACGGATTGGCGCTGCTCTGCTCTCAGTTATTCCGGCTCCTCTCATTGGGGGAGAACTTTCCTGTTTGGTGAAAAGGTATCTTGGAGCGGAAGGTTTTGCCTGAAGTGATGAGGTCTCCATAACCTTGTGTGTGGGAGAAAGCGTAGCCTGAGCGGCGGGAGCTGGTGCGGCGTATCCGGGCTTTGCGAGGTGGCGGCATTGGGCGCTTTTTTGCCTCTCTGATCTTTGCTTGAATCTGGAAAAAAATTAAAGCATTGTTATAAATGTACTGAAACAAAACATCTATCTATCTATCTATTTCATATCTATCTATCATAGAAACATAGAAAAAACTTTCTAATGTACTTTGTTTAAAAAAAAAAAAATGAAGTTTTCTATTTTCTATTTTATTTGTGTTAAAAAAAAAAGCTGCCACTAGGTGTCTCCCTACTTGTCTACAGCACATTTTCTCTCCATCTCTTGCACAGACTTTGGACTCCTGCTGGTCTGGCAGAAGTCCAAAATCAGGAAATGCAGTCTGGAGTGCTGAGGGGGATGTGTGCAGCCTTAGCCAATCATAGCTCATCTCACACTGAACTGCTCTGGGCTGTGTGTAGCAGAGTGAGGGAGGAAGTTCTCCCCTGTATGGCTTCAGATGATGTCACACCTGCTGGGGAACGCCCCCTTCCCAGTCTGTGAATCTGACCGAGATTGAGCAGAAAATTCTGAGCAATATCAAGGTAGAAAACTAAAAAAAAATAATAAAAATAAATAAAAATAAAGGCAGGGGGTGGTTTATCATGATGTGGACAGTGAACTGGGAGGATTATAACATTTAACAAGATCATGAGAGGTACTCTTTAATGTCAGCCAATGAGGTTACATCTTAAGTGATGATGTCATATGGCTGGTATACACTGTATATGCCCAATAGTTGGGTATTTCTGACCATGGTGCCCTGAGACCCCAAGGAATTTTATATACTTTACTATGATAAGGGCTATTTTGGGGGAGATTTATCCAAACCTGTGTAGACCCGTGTAGAGTGGTGAAGTTACCCAAACCAACCAATCAGATTAATTCTTTCATTTTTAAAAGATTTTGATAAATCTCCCCCCTTTATTTATTGTTGCAGTCACTGATTAAAACGCAAATAACAAACGTGTCTGATAAACCATTCTAGAGTCAGAAAGCACAGCCAACCTGAGGGTGTGCTTAGACTCCTAGTCCTACCATTATATGACTGACATGGGCTGCCCCTGGTTCATATAGACACAGTAGTCAACCAACTACCCATGGCAACCAATCAGATCGCTTCTTTCATTTTTAAAAAGGCCTCTGAAAAATAGAGGAAGTGATCTGATTGGTTGCTATGGGCAACTAGTCAACTTTTCCTTAGCACAGGTCTTGATGAATCTCCCCCAATAGTGTGTACTTTGTGCCATTATTTTCAATCTGTAAATTTTTTTTTAAAGGGGTGTGGCCTCTGACAAAGGGCAGACAAGGGGTCGGGGTTAAAATTGTGCCAAAAAGACCAGGCGTTAACCATGCCACCTCAGAGGTGGTGGACACTGAGTCACTGTTAAAAATCTGGCGCAATCTTAGACTATTGGGGTTAAAAGGGGTATTCCGGGCAAAAACATTGTCTGATGTCTGATCGCGGGGGGGCCGCTGCTGATACCCCGCGCAATCTCTCTGCAGCGCCTGCATGCGGGGACTGCGTCTATGAGGGGACTGTGTCTCTAGTTTCGGAAAACCTCCGGGTTTCCAGGACTGGGGATGTGACGTCACACCACGCCCCCTCCATTCATGTCTATGGGAGGGGGCGTGACGGCCGTCACGCCCCCTCCCATAGACATGAATGGAGGGGGCGTGGCGTGACGTCACGTCCCCAGTCCCGGAGGTTTCCGAAACTGGAGATTCAGCACCCGCATTCTATGCAGGGAGATCGCGGGGGTCTCAGCAGCGGGCCCCCTGCGATCAGACATCTTATCCCCTATCCTTTGGATAGGGGATAAAATGTTTTCCCCCGGAATACCCCTTTAAGTTAGACTCAGCAAGTTTTTGACTATGCCCCCCAAAGAGCTATACAACTGATGGCAGCTGCTTCTTACCCGGTCATTGAACGTAGGTTTGAGCTGTGACCGCAGGAACCTGTAGGCCACCACCGGTAGGAGGCAGAGCACCAACACCAGGAAGATGGCGAGCCAGATACTGGGCTGATTCAGGGAGTTTCGAGCCGTCCCTGGAGGAGAAGGAAACATGGCAGATATATCTATGTATAATACAACACTGCTGGAATTGCTGCCCTTGGATATGACACATAATTCATTTGTAAAAAATAAGGAAAAGATTTATATAAATGTTTCCAAAAAAAAAAAAGATGGATAAGTAAGAGAAGTGCACAAATAACTCACCGATGAAGGGGAAGGAGCCTGTGAAGATCAGGTACATGCCGTCACTGTACATGGTAAAACTGATGGCAAAGAACACGGCAAGACTGCCCCAGATGAAGAACTGGTTGACTGCCGTCCAGTACGCTGTGTCCAGGGCAATCTAGGGGGATAAGATTATGGCATGAAAATGGCACACTGACACTTGGGGTACAGAACAATGATACTTGGGGTACAGGATAATGACACTTTGGGTACAGGATAATGACACTTGGGGTACAGAACAATGACACTTGGGGTACAGGATAATGACACTTGGGGTACAGGATAATGACACTGACACTTGGGGTACAGAACAATGATACTTGGGGTACAGGATAATGACACTTTGGGTACAGGATAATGACACTTGGGGTACAGAACAATGACACTTGGGGTACAGGATAATGACACTTGGGGTACAGGATAATGACACTGACACTTGGGGTACAGGATAATGACACTGACACTTGGGGTACAGGATAATGACACTGACACTTGGGGTACAGAACAATAACATTGACACTTGGGGTACAGAACAATGACACTGACACTTGGTACAGAATAATGACACTTGGGGTACAGGATAATGACACTGACACTTGGGGTACAGGATAATGACACTGACACTTGGGGTACAGAACAATAACACTGACACTTGGGGTACAGAACAATGACACTGACACTTGGTACAGAATAATGACACTTGGGGTACAGGATAATGACACTGACACTTGGGGTACAGGATAATGACACGGACACTTGGGGTACAGAACAATGACACTGACACTTGGGGTACAGAACAATGACATTTGGGATACAGGACAATGACACTGACATTTGGGGTACAGGATAATAACACTGACACTTAGGGTACAGGAAAATGACACTGACACTTGGGGTACAGGATAATGAAACTTGGGGTACAGAATAATGACACTTGGGGTACAGGATAATGACACTGACACTTGGGGTACAGGATAATGACACTTACACTTGGGGTACAGGATAATGACACTTGGGTTACAGGATAATGACACTTGGGTTACAGGATAATGACACTTGGGGTACAGGATAATAACACTGACACTTAGGGTACAGGATAATGACACTTGGGTTACAGGATAATGACACTGACACTTGGGGTACAGGATAATAACACTGACACTTGGGGTACGGGATAATGACACTGACACTTGGGGTATGGGATAATGACACTGACACTTGGGGTACAGGATAATGACACTGACACTTGGGGTACAGGGTAATGACACTGACACTTGGGGTACAGGATAATGACACTTGGGTTACAGGATAATGACACTGACACTTGGGGTACAGGATAATAACACTGACACTTGGGGTACGGGATAATGACACTGACACTTGGGGTATGGGATAATGACACTGACACTTGGGGTACAGGATAATGACACTGACACTTGGGGTACAGGATAATGACACTGACACTTGGGGTACAGGACAATGACAATGACACTTGGGGTACAGAACAATAACACTGACACTTGGGGTACAGGATAATGACACTGACACTTGGGGTACAGGATAATGACACATGGGGTACAGGATAATGACACTGACACTTGGGGTACAGAATAATGACACTTGGGGTACAGGATAATGACTCTGACACTTGGGGTACAGGATAATGACACTGAAACTTGGGGTACAGAATAATGACACTTGGGGTACAGGATAATGACACTTGGGGTACAGGATAATGACACTGACACTTGGGGTACAGGATAATGACACTGACACTTTGGGTACGGGATAATGACACTGACACTTGGGGTACAGCATAATGACACTGACACTTGGGGTACAGGGTAATGACACTTGGTGTACAGGATAATGACACTTGGGGTACAGGATAATGACACTTGGGGGTACAGGATAATGACACTGACACTTGGGGTACAGAATAATGACACTGACACTTGGTGTACAGGATAATGACACTTGGGGTACAGGGTAATGACACTTGGGGTACAGGATAATGATACATTAACCCTTGCAGTGACAGGACACCGGTATGGCTGGGTACTTACCTGTGCAGACACCACAAGCAGCAGACATGTCTGAGCCATCAAAGCGAAGGACTGGTAGTCAGATATGGCTTTCCCGTCGTCTCTCACGGTGTCGTACAGGGCTCCGTACGGCACAAAGAACAGAACGAGGGAGCTGTAGACTCCATGGATCACACACTTCATAAACTCCTTTTTATTAAAGTAGCGGTTCTCCTGGCCGGGCTCATACAGCTGCGGATACTCCATGCTCCAGCGGTCGTCCACATCCTGGAGACATAATACTGCATTATACACCAGTCATTCAGATACCATTCAGGGGTCTGAGAAAGCCCAAAAAACTCTATGAGAACAATACCTGATCGAACAGGCTCATCCCCAGCACCGGCAGTGAGGTGTACACTAGATTGTACATAGTGATGAACCATTGGTCATATACGGTCTGTAAAAAGATGAGTAACACAACTAAGCTGCAATGCAGTCAAATGGACACAAGATGGCAGCACTAACCCACTGCGGGCACAGCATTAGCTGGTGCCAGAAAGTTATACAGATTTGTCAATTACTTCTATTTAAAACTCTTAATCCTTCTAGAACTTATCAGCTGCTGCATGCTCCACAGGAAGTTGTGTAGTTCTTTCCAGTCTGACCACAGTGCTCTCTCCTGCCACCTCTGTCCGTGTCAGGAACTGTTCTGAGCAAAAGAGGTGCACTGTAGGGATTTGCTCATTCTCCCGACAGTTTCTGACATGGACTGAGGGCATCAGAGAGCACTGTGGTCAGACTGTAAAGAACTAATCAACTTCCTCTGGAGCAAACAGCATCTGATAAGTACTGGAAGGATTAAGATTTTTAAATGATATAAATTACATCATTTACAATTCTGTATAACTTTTTGGCACCAGCTAAAAGCCCTTTAAAAGCTGACAAAAGCTGATAAATGACTGTAGGTCTCCGTGGTCTCACCTGAGCAGAAAAGCCGCAGAAGAATCCGTACCAGAAATGAACCAACGTAAAGGTAAAATTCTTGTAGAAAAAGTATCTCAAGAACTGACACATACGGATATAGGACCAGCGGCCGTGAACCAGGAGGAGGCGCTGCAGATATCGAAACTGGGCAAAGGAGAAGTCGCTGGACAGCACAGCCTGCATCCCCTCCTGTCCGCTGATCCCCACCCCGATGTGGGCCGCTGGGGAAAGGAGAAGGAAGTCTGTGGTTAATATATATATATCCATTCAAGTGCATCAGTCTACATGGGGGAAGACATAATCCATGTGTAGCCACCATTATTTATATCAGTGGTCCCAAAACCGTGGCCCTCCAGATGTTGCAAAACTACAGCAGAACACAAAGGATTGGAGCAACAGACCACTGAAAACTAGGTACTAAAGCAACATGCCATGGGGCACCAATGAATGAAGCACAAACAATACAGTACTCCGGGGAAAGAGGCACAAAAACACTAAACATCACATACTGAGCCACAAAACCAATGGAACTGGACACAAAATAACTAGTATACAAGTCTATACCAGGACATTGTACGGGCAAGTGCACACTGAGAAGTATCTGCCTAGAGAAACTCCAGAAAATCTATCTATCTATCTATCTTTCTCATATCTATCTCATATCTATCTATCTATCTCATATCTATCTCATATCTATCTATCTATCTCATATCTATCTATCTCATCTATCTATCTCATATCTATCTATCTATCTCATATCTATCTATCTCATATCTATCTATCTATCTCATATCTATCTATCTCATATCTAACTATCTCATATCTATCTATCTCATCTATCTATCTATCTCATATCTATCTATCTCATATCTATCTATCTCATATCTATCTATCTCATCTATCCATCTATCTCATATCTATCTATCTCATCTATCTATCTATCTCATATCTATCTCATATCTATCTATCTATCTATCTCATATCTATCTATCTATCTCATATCTAACTATCTCATATCTATCTATCTCATATCTATCTATCTCATCTATCTATCTCATATCTATCTATCTATCTCATATCTATCTATCTCATATCTATCTATCTCATATCTATCTATCTCATATCTAACTATCTCATATCTATCTATCTCATCTATCTATCTATCTCATATCTATCTATCTCATATCTATCTATCTCATATCTATCTATCTCATCTATCCATCTATCTCATATCTATCTCATCTATCTATCTATCTATCTCATATCTATCTCATATCTATCTATCTATCTCATATCTATCTATCTATCTATCTATCTCATATCTAACTATCTCATATCTATCTATCTCATATCTATCTATCTCATCTATCTATCTCATATCTATCTATCTCATCTATCTATCTATCTCATATCTATCTCATATCTATCTCATATCTATCTATCTCATCTATCTATCTAGCTCATATCTATCTATCTATCTATCTCAGATCTATCTATCTATCTCATATCTATCTATCTATCTATCTCATATCTATCTATCTATCTATCTCATATCTATCTATCTATCTATCTATCTATTTATCTATCTTTCATATCTATCTATCTCATATCTATCTATCTATCTATCTATCTATCTATTTATCTATCTTTCATATCTATCTATCTCTATATCTACATATCCCATATCTATTTATATCACATCTATCCAATATCCATATCTATGGGCTGTCTATGGGAGCACCAGAGATACCCGAGTACATCGCTCATTGCTCTTGAAGTCTCCCATAGAGAACGCATACAGTTCTTGCTTCACTTCATGCACAGTGATACAGGGCCTTGTTTTGGAGATCATGGGGGATCTCATCGGTTTGACCCCCCACAATTGGACACTTATCCCCTATTCTGTCCACATAGGGAAGTAACCCATTAAAGTAACCCATTAAAGTGATGCTCCCCCCACCCCTGGAAAATATTTCTGCGGACGCCCATGCCCACAGTGGAAACATTTATGTCAGTGAAAAAATATATTTTGCGTTTTATTTTATAACTTATTTTTCCTTTAGAATTGGAAATAGTCTGATGGCCGCCTGAGCATCTGATGACATCCAGGCGAGAGGATTTCCCTCCCATTGGCCGTATATAGTGCGGCCCAGCGAGCGTCACCACAACATACAATGAGCGCAGGATAATCTCCTCCAGACGTCACTTTTTTTCCACATCATTTGCAGAACAAGACGCAATAACACCAGAAATAGTCAATGATATCATAGGTCCGGGGGCAGTGACTGAACTGTTATAATGACCCCGAGCCCCTCCCCCATGACTTACTCTTGATCATACTGACGTCATTAGCACCATCACCTATGGCCAATGTCACCGCCTTCTTATACTTCTTCACCAGCTGCACCACCTGCGCCTTCTGCAGAGGAGTCACCCGACAGCAAATGACAGCCTGGCACATGCACGCCGTCCTCAGGAGCTCCACCTCCATACTCTCCTCTAGAGCGTAAGCCTGGAAGACGAGACAGCAAAGTGTCAGATGAACCATCAAGGTGATCTTAAACTTTATATATATATATATATATATATATATATATATATATATGATATTTAAAGGAAATCTGTCATTAGTGTAACCTGCTCTAACAGACCAGTGGTGCAGGTGACACTGATGACAACAATACTTACCCGGTCCCATTCCGAGCTGTGGTTCTCCGGCAATCCTCTTGGGTATCTTCAACTCCGGGCCCGACTTGAAGAATGTGCGGAGCTTAGTGACATCACCGCTGCTGTTCTCTGCTGGGTCTGGCTGCTAGAGGTGGCATCACTAAGCTCCGCCCATGCTTCAAGGCGGGCCCGGAGCTGAAGATACCCAAGAGAATTGCCGGAGAACCACAGCACGGAACGGGACCAGGTAAGTATGGTTGTCAACAGTGTCACCTGCACTACCTGTCTGTACCGACAGGTTAGTGCAGGTGACACTGAGGACAGATTTCCCTTAAAGGGGTACTCCGCTGCAAGACATCTTATTCCCTAGCCAAAGGATAGGGGGTAAGATGACTGATCATGGGGTTCCCACTGCTGGCAACCCCCCCACGACCTCCCACAGCACCCGGAGCTCTAAACAATCTCCGGGTTCCTGCGGCACTGGTCGTGACGTCACGGCCACGCCCCCTCCATTCATGTCTATGGGAGGGGGCGTGTCGACAGACACGCCCCCTCCCATTGACATGAATGGAGGGGGCGTGGCCGTGATGTCACGATCACAGCCTTCGGCTCCAAGCGTTCTGAACAAAGAGCACCGGAGTACCCCTTTAAGAGCTTTGCTAAGACTTATAATGCTTTACATCATGTCCTATATATACTCCAGTCTCATCCAGAGCTGCATTCGTAATTCTGCAGGTTTCAAGTCTTCAGCTAATACATTGCATGTGGGGAGTGTTGTGTCTAACATTAAAAAGTGTTTTATTTTATTTATTTATTTATTTTCAAATCAACTGGCTCCAAAAAATTATACAGATTTGTAAATTACTTCTATGTAAAAAAAAATCATAATCCTTCCAGTACTTCCAGAAGTTGTGTGGTTCTTTCCAGTCTGACCACGGTGCTCTCTGCTGACACTTCTGTCTGTGTCAGGAACTGTCCAGAGCAGGGACAAATCCCCATAGCAAACTGCAGTTTCTGACATAGACAGAAGTGGCAGCAGAGAGCACTGTGCTCAGACTGGAAAGAACTATATAACTTTCTCTGGAGCATACAGCAGCTGATGAGTACTGGAAGGATTAAGATTTTTACACTGAAGTCATTTACAAATCTGTAGAACTTTCTGGCACCGGGTGATTTGGAAACATTTCTTTCCGCCTCTGGAGTACCTCTTTAATAATTTCCAAATGTTCCCACTGTTCTGATGCATTTCCCATTACTCAATTACTTTGCCAATTTCTATGTTCTGCTGCAAAGCATTGTATGAGATTTTTTGTCTAATAAAGTGTTTCCCAACCTGGGTGCCTCCGGCTGTTGCAAAACTACAACTCCTAGCATGCCCTGACAGCCAAAGGCACTTCTATACAGGCATTGAACCGCCAATTGGTATTGAGCGGAGAGGCATAGCGATTTGTGGCCATGACTAAGAACCATATGGTTCGAAACGCGTCAGCTTTTCTGCTATGCTTTTAAATCACCCCTTTTTTTGGAAGTCATTATTTTAATTATGATTAATAAACTTTTGGGATTTTTAATTATATTTTTTTGGGGAGCTGGATTCTGCACGTTTCTATTTAAGGACATGCTCACACCAAGTATGCGGCTTTGGAGGTGACTGGAGTATAAGGGTGCGCTCACACGTCCGTCTGTCCCTGTTTTTTTTATTCCCGTTTCGGTTACATTCTTGCAGGCTGTAATGTTTTTTTTTTTGACGGCAGAAAAAACGGCACATGCAGTATTTTTTCTTCCATCAAAAAAACGGAGGAAAAAACGGACACAGTCAATTTAACATTGAAGTCTATGGAAATGGATGCATACGGATGCATCCGTTTTTTTTATCCGTTTTTTACTTCTGAGCACGCTCAGAACAAGAAAAAACATTATTTTTTTTTTGCTTAATTAACTGAACAATAACAAATACAAACAGATAACATCCGGTTTTATTCCGGTCCGGTTTTATTTTTGACGGGAGAAGAACGGGGCGGGTCTAGACGGCCGTGTGAACGCAGCCTAAGATATTATTTGCCTTGAGATCAGGACAAGATAAGTAAAGAATTGACAAAGTTACTCAACATTCTATCTGAATGTAAACTGTGAGATCATCCTCAGAAGTGGAGATATAGCGTCACGTAAATATTTTCTCAGGCTGTAAACTAGGTTTCCATTTCCTTTCCTTCTTTATACAATCAGTATATTAGTCACAGCGACCCTCATTTGTCAGCCCATTACATTCAGATATAATCTTGCTACCCATAATCCCTCCAGATTCTTACGATCGCAAAAAACTGGTTATGGACCCTGCTGAGTTGTTAAAGGGGTTCTCCGGTGGATTTTTTTTTTTTTTTTTTTTTTCAAATCAAATTTACTTCTATAATAAAATCTTAATACTTCCAGTACTTATCAGCTGCTGTATGCTCCAGAGGAAGTTGTGTAGTTCTTTCCAGTCTGACCACAGTGCTCTCTGCTGCCAACTCTGTCCGTGTCAGGAACTGTCCTGAGCAGGAGAGGTTTGCTATGGGGATTAGTTTCTACTCCGGACAGTTCCTGACACGGACAGAGGTGTCAGCAGAGAGCACTTTGGTCAGGCTGAAAACAACAACTCCACTTCCTCTGTAGTATACAGCAGCTGATAAGTACTGGAAGGGTTAAGATTTTTTTAATAGAAGTATTTTACAAATCTGTTTAACTTTCTGGAGCCAGTTAAAATGAAGAAAAAAATTCTACTCAAGTACCCCTTTAAGACTTCAATTTTTGATTTTCTGAGTTTGCGTTTAGTACAACAGTGCCATCTACTGTGGTAAACTGGGGGAAAGGAGCACCATCTAGTGCATTGTAGTACAGCCCCGCCATCTAGTGGATTGTAGAACAGCCCCGCCATCTAGTGGATTGTAGAACAGCGCCGCCATCTAGTGGATTGTAGAACAGCCCCGCCATCTAGTGGATTGTAGAACAGCCCCGCCATCTAGTGGACTGTAGAACAGCCCCGCCATCTAGTGGATTGTAGAACAGCCCCGCCATCTAGTGGATTGTAGAACAGCCCCGCCATCTAGTGGATTGTAGAACAGCCCCGCCATCTAGTGGATTGTAGAACAGCCCCGCCATCTAGTGGATTGTAGAACAGCCCCGCCATCTAGTGGATCGTAGAACAGCCCCGCCATCTAGTGGATTGTAGAACAGCCCCGCCATCTAGTGGATTGTAGAACAGCCCCGCCATCTAGTGGATTCTAGAACAGCCCCGCCATCTAGTGGATCGTAGAACAGCCCCGCCATCTAGTGGATCGTAGAACAGCCCCGCCATCTAGTGGATCGTAGAACAGCCCCGCCATCTAGTGGATTGTAGAACAGCCCCGCCATCTAGTGGATCGTAGAACAGCCCCGCCATCTAGTGGATTGTAGAACAGCCCCGCCATCTAGTGGATTGTAGAACAGCCCCGCCATCTAGTGGATTGTAGAACAGCTCCGCCATCTAGTGGATTGTAGAACAGCCCCGCCATCTAGTGGATTGTAGAACAGCCCCGCCATCTAGTGGATTGTAGAACAGCCCCGCCATCTAGTGGATTGTAGAACAGCCCCGCCATCTAGTGGACTGTAGAACAGCCCCGCCATCTAGTGGACTGTAGAACAGCCCCGCCATCTAGTGGATTGTAGAACAGCCCCGCCATCTAGTGGATTGTAGAACAGCCCCGCCATCTAGTGGATTGTAGAACAGCCCCGCCATCTAGTGGATTGTAGAACAGCTCCGCCATCTAGTGGATTGTAGAACAGCCCCGCCATCTAGTGGATTGTAGAACAGCCCCGCCATCTAGTGGATTGTAGAACAGCCCCGCCATCTAGTGGATTGTAGAACAGCCCCGCCATCTAGTGGACTGTAGAACAGCCCCGCCATCTAGTGGACTGTAGAACAGCCCCGCCATCTAGTGGATTGTAGAACAGCCCCGCCATCTAGTGGATTGTAGAACAGCCCCGCCATCTAGTGGATTGTAGAACAGCCCCGCCATCTAGTGGATTGTAGAACAGCCCCGCCATCTAGTGGATTGTAGAACAGCCCCGCCATCTAGTGGATTGTAGAACAGCCCCGCCATCTAGTGGATTGTAGAACAGCCCCGCCATCTAGTGGATTGTAGAACAGCCCCGCCATCTAGTGGATTGTAGAACAGCCCCGCCATCTAGTGGATTGTAGAACAGCCCCACCATCTAGTGGATTGTAGAACAGCCCCGCCATCTAGTGGATTGTAGAACAGCCCCGCCATCTAGTGGATTGTAGAACAGCCCCGCCATCTAGTGGATTGTAGAACAGCCCCATCATCTAGTGGATTGTAGAACAGCCCCACCATCTAGTGGATTGTAGTACAGCCCCGCCATCTACTGGATTGTAGAACAGCCCCGCCATCTAGTGGACTGTAGAACAGCCCCACCATCTAGTGGATTGTAGAACAGCCCCGCAATCTAGTGGATTGTAGAACAGCCCCGCCATCTAGTGGATTGTAGAACAGCCCCGCCATCTAGTGGATTGTAGAACAGCCCCGCCATCTAGTGGGTTGTAGAACAGCCCCACCATCTAGTGGACTGTAGAACAGCCCCGCCATCTAGTGGACTGTAGAACAGCTCTGCCATCTAGTGGACTGTAGAACAGCCCCACCATCTAGTGGACTGTAGAACAAAGCCCGCCATCTAGTGGACTGTAGAACAGCCCCGCCATCTAGTGGACTGTAGAACAGCCACACCATCTAGTGGATTGTAGAACAAAGCCCGCCATCTAGTGGATTGTAGAACAGCCCCGCCATCTAGTGGATTGTAGTACAGCCCTGCCATCTACTGGATTGTAGAACAGCCCCGCCATCTAGTGCATTGTAGAACAGCCCCGCCATCTAGTGGACTGTAGAACAGCCCCGCCATCTAGTGCATTGTAGAACAACAGTGCCATCTAGTGGATTTTTTTTATCACACAACTTAAAAACCATCTCAATGTGTCCCTCACACACCAGACTGTGGCCATTGATGATGATGCCGTACGTGTCGTCTCCTTTCAGCTCATCGTCCGGAATCACATGTGACGCCTTAGAACATTTATTTATCTTCACCGTCACATCATAATTGTCCATGAATGAATCAGGGTTCATCTTCCTCCGCGCCACCCTGTGCATAAAAAATATAATTTCTGGTCACGTGATTAGATTGTAAAAGATTAGGGTACATTTACACTACAGAAAGTCCACCCAATTCCGTACACAGCTGTACTTAATCTTTCCAGTACTTATCAGCTGATGTTTGCTCCAGAGGAAGTTGTGTAGTTCTTTCCAGTCTAAGCACGGTGCTCTCTGCTGACTCCTCTGTCCATGTCAGGAACTGTCCAGAGCAGGAGAGGTTCACTATGGGGATTTGCTCCTGCTTCAGAAAGTTCCTGACATGGACAGAGGTGGCAGCGGAGAGCACTGTGGTCAGACTGGAAAGAACTACACAACTTCCTCTGGAGCATACAGCAGCTGATTAATATTTCTAAATAGTAATTTACAAATCTGTATAAATTTCTGGAACCTTTTGCGTTCACTTCTAGGCAGTGGAAGAGAGAGGTGGTGTCTGTTAACTACAAAAGAAAGTATACTAAGCGATTGTTGAGCTAGTGATTGTGTGTCTGTATACAAGAGTGTGAAGTATACAAGTGAGTGTAAGTATACAAGTGAGTGTAAGTATACATGTGAGTGTAAGTATAAAAGTGAGAAGGACTTAAAATTAAGGGACTTTAAATTCAGGGAGTTTAATTGAAATATTTGATTGTTTGGTTTTTTTTGCTGTAAATTGTTGCAATCCTCAAATCTAGTATGGCCTCCATGTTGGAAAACGCAGTCCAGTGTGCATCTTGCGCGATGTATGCAATCCTTGAACAGCAGTTTGAGGGTGCATATTGTTGTGCGAGATGTGTGCGAGTTGTTCATTTGGAAGCCCAGATCCTGGATCTAGAGGAGCAACTGGCAACACTGAGATGCATTGACAACTTGGAGAGGAGTCTCCTGCTCACTGAGCAAGTACTCTCTGGGGTAGAGGTGGGGAAGGATTGTGGGATGGAGGTGCAGGACAGTCAGGCAGGTAGCTGGGTTACAGTTAGAAAACGGGGTAGAGGGAAAAGTGTCAGGGAGGCTAGTCCTGATCTGGCACACCCCAACAAGTTTTCCCGGTTGGCAGATGAGGGGGATGCCATTTCAGAGCTAGCAGTACTGCAGCAGGACTCTGCCTCTGACCGCCAGGGGGGTGTCTCCTCCAGTAAGGAGGGAGGAAGGAGTGCAGGGCAGGCCAGACAGGTACTGGTAGTGGAGGACTCAATTATTAGGAGGACAGACAGGGCGATCTTTCACAAAGACCGGGATCGCTGAACAGTGTGTTGTCTTCCTGGCGCTCGAGTTCAGCAAATCGCGGATCAGGTTGACAGGTTGCTGGGTGGGACTGGAGAGGTTGAACATGATGGACTCTGGTCCTTTTTCCACCTTGTGAACTATGTAACTATGTAACCAGTTGATTTGAAAACATTTTTTTCCTACAGAGTACCCCTTTAAATTGTGCAGGATTAGAAAAACATGGTTACTTTTTTCCACAAAAAAAAAAAAAAAAACAGCACCACAGCTGTCCACATAGGGGGTGCAGAGGTACCAGTCGCACAGGGGCCCTGGTGCCTAGGGGGGCCCCAAAGCGCATCTGCCCCATAAGAGATTAGTATTACAATTGGAATATGGGCCCTGTTGCAGATTTAGCATCGGGGCCCAGAAGTTACTCTGCAATACCGGGCATAACCTGTGGACAGGTGTGGCACTGTTTTTGGAAGAGAGCTGCAAACAGTACTGGGATGTTACCTTAGCTCTTCCTCCACCTCCGCAGGGCTGGTGCCTTTAATGATAAAAATCTCCTTCATCTCATCTTGCAGCATGTTACAGGAGTACCCGATGTTTTCAGCCGTTTCTATGGAAAGAAAGAATAAGAAGAGATAAGGTTACTACGAAGGCAGACGCAATCCTCTTAAGTGACTCTTGCAGTCAAAGTTCAAGTTTACATGAAGGCAAACGACTGCTGCGCTTCGTGGACTTCACACTTTTGACAATAGAGAACATAGAGCTGTGTTTTCCAACCAGGGTGCCTCCAGCTGTTGCAAAACTACAACTCCGAGTATGCTCAGACAGCCTTTGGTTTACATTACTAATTACTTACAGCAGTGTTTCCCAACCAGGGTGCCGCCAGCTGTTGCAAAACTACAACTCCTAGCATGCCCGGACAGCCTTTGGCTGTCCGGGCATGCTGGGAGTTGTGGTTTTGCAACAGCTGGAGGTACCCTGGTGGGGAAACACTTACATAGATATAAGCAGGCCCTATTGCAAATATGGCGCAGTTTTGGCGATGGTCATCATCACAAACTCCTATCATCTCACCCATACCTTGCTTATCCCCGGTGAGCACCCATATTTTAATGTTGGCCTTGGTGAGAGTCTCAATGGTCTGGGGGACACCATCTTGTAGTTTATCTTCTATGGCAGATGCTCCGATTAACTAAAATAAAGAGAAATGTATTTTTTCTATGTATTGTGTAAGTGACTTACGTTTGATGGCTGATAAAGCTATTTTTCAATAAAATTAAAAAAAAAAGAGAAATTTTTAGTAAAGCTTTGTTGGGATGTACTCATAGGGTTAAAAAATTGGGTTGAATTGAATTCTTAAATTAAACTGTATGCAGGAAAAAAAATTAATTGCATGGCTCCGTTATATCTAAAATAAAAGTAATGAATGAATTAATTAATTAATTAAAATAAATAAAGACAACAAATGAATAAATAAATAAATGAAATAAATATAAAATCAATTTTGCAAAAAGAGATCTTCTACCCTCGTGCCTCTACAGCTCCTATGCGGATCTCTGTTTATCCATGGTTAAAGACTGTTAATATACACTCACTAGCCACTATTTGCTAGTCTTGGACCCCTTTATACTTTCCACAAGGTGGGGGACACAATCCTCAAAAATTTCGGTCCATATGGACATGATGACATCACACAGTTCCTCCATATGGACATGAGGACATCACACAGTTCCTCCATATGGACATGAGGACATCACACAGTTCCTCCATATGGACATGATGACATCACACAGTTCCTCCATATGGACATGATGACATCACACAGTTCCTCCATATGGACATGATGACATCACACAGTTCCTCCATTTGGACACGATGACATCACACAGTTCCTCCATATAGACATGATGACATCACACAGTTCCTCCATATGGACATGATGACATCACACAGTTCCTCCATATGGACATGATGACATCACACAGTTCCTCCATATGGACATGATGACATTACACACTTCCTCTATATGGACATGATGACATCACACAGTTCTTCCATATGGACATGATGACATCACACAGTTCCTCCATATGGACATGATGACATCACACAGTTCCTCCATTTGGACACGATGACATCACACAGTTCCTCCATATAGACATGATGACATCACACAGTTCCTCCATATGGACATGATGACATCACACAGTTCCTCCATATGGACATGATGACATCACACAGTTCCTCCATATGGACATGATGACATCACACAGTTCCTCCATATGGACATGATGACATTACACACTTCCTCTATATGGACATGATGACATCACACAGTTCTTCCATATGGACATGATGACATCACACAGTTCCTCCATATGGACATGATGACATCACACAGTTCCTCCATTTGGACACGATGACATCACACAGTTCCTCCATATAGACATGATGACATTACACAGTTCCTCCATATGGACATGATGACATCACACAGTTCCTCCATATGGACATGATGACATCACACAGTTCCTCCATATGGACATGATGACATCACACAGTTCCTCCATATGGACATGATGACATCACACAGTTCCTCCATATGGACATGATGACATCACACAGTTCCTCCATATGTACATGATGACATTACACAGTTCCTTCATATGGACATGATGACATTACACAGTTCCTCCATATGGACATGATGACATCACACAGTTCCTCCATATGGACATGATGACATCACACAGTTCCTCCATATAGACATGATGACATCACTCAGTTCCTTCATATAGACATGATGACATCACACAGTTCCTCCATATGTACATGATGACATCACTCAGTTCCTTCATATAGACATGATGACATCACACAGTTCCTCCATATGGACATGATGACATCACACAGTTCCTCCATATAGACATGATGACATCACACAGTTCCTCCATATGGACACGATGACATCACACAGTTCCTCCATATGTACATGATGACATCACACAGTTCCTTCATATAGACATGATGACATCACACAGTTCCTCCATTCTCTGTAAACCCTAGAGGGTTGTGTGTGAAAATCCCAGTAGATCAGCAGTTTCTGAAATACTCAGAGGGGCCCGTCTGGCCCCAACAACCATGCCACGTTCATAGTCACTTAAATTCCCTTTCTTCCCTATTCTGAAGCACGGTTTGAACTTTGGCAAGTTGTGTTGACCACATCTACATACCTAAGTTGTCGCCATGTGATTGGCTGATTAGCTATTTGTGTTAACAAGCAATTGGCCAATGAATCTAGGTTGCTCTATTCCCTCTGCTCCCCCTTTCTACTGTCTGTCGATAATAAAGAAGGGGGTAAAGTAAGATGAATACTCAAACAGACTACACAGTGTTTGTTTGTAGTCTGTAACTATGGAGACACATGGCCCCGCATAGGAGCTCAAGGCATAAAATGAAACAACTTTATTAATCAAAACAATTTAGTTGTTTTCATGTTCTGAAGCAATACATGAGAAAAATAAAAAAAATCATGACAAAATTATATTATAAATTATATTATAAATAAATAATAATAATAATAAGTAATATAAATAATATTAAAATAACAATACAAAAAAACTTTCTCAGCAATACAACATTTTAGAACGATTTCTAGACCAATCACATGATTCTTGGAGATATTTTTGAACCAAAGTCCCAAAGATATAAAGCCAAATAAAATATTCTGGATTTAGGAAAGATGTCCGAGCATCACTGAACCAACCTTGAGGTCCTTCTCGATCTCCTCATACAGGACAGCCAGCTTCTCCTCCCGGTTCTCCAGGGATGTACTCGCTTCATGGTGCCGCTTCTTCCAGTCGGCAAAGTAGGTCTTATCCAAATCCTTGTAGGCTAAAACAAGGGTGCGCAAACCTTCCCCGGCAAACTCCTATGGCACAAAACATAAAAGCAGACAATGAGGGATGATAAAAGATAACCCCGCGGCTCTACTGTTGTAGCAAATAGTTGTATTCACCACGAAATAACAATTTTGGAGCATCACAGTACTCTGCAATATGACATTCCCCTGTTGTTCCTCCAGGAAATGTATGAATAATATGACAAACTGGCCCCATACCCACTATGGAAATTGAATTATTCTCTCAATGAGAGTCTGCTGCACTGCGGATTCAGATTTTGCTGAAAGAATGAACATGCTAACTCTTTTGGTGGCATTCTGGCGTTGAATTAAAGTGGTACTCCACTGCTAGACATCTTATCCCCTATTCTATGTGTGGTCTGACTAGTGATTTGTACAGCGGTAGAATTATTTCCTTGTCGTGGGCATCTATGCCCCTTTTGATGCCCCCCATGATTTTATTTGCCTTGGCAGCAGCTGCCTGACACTGGTCACTACAGCTAAATTTACTGTTAACTAAGCCTCCCAAGTCTTTTTCTATGTCAGTTGTCCCCAGTGTTTTCTCATTTAATACATAATCCCAGCCTGGATTTTTCCTCCCCATGTGCATGACCTTACATTTATCAGTGTTGAACCTCATCTGCCACTTCCCAGCCCAAACCTCAAACCTATCCAGATACATTTGTAACAGTGCGCTGTCCTCTATTGTGTTTTCAACTATACACAGTGCACCGTCCTCTATTGTGCTATCTACTATATACAGTGCACAGTCCTCTATTGTATTATCTACTATACACAGTGTGCTGTCCTCTATTGTGTTATTTACTAAACACAGTGTACTGTCCTCTATTGTGTTAACCACTTTACAGAGTTTAGTATTATCTGCAAAGATTTCTACTTTATTATTCAACCCCTCTACAAGGTTATTAATGAATATATTAAATAGAATAGGACCCAAGACTGACCCTTGTGGTCCCCACTAGTAACAGTCACCCAATCAGAATAAGTACCATTAATAACCACCCTCTGTTTCCTATCACTGAGCCAGTTACTTACCTGCTTACACACAAATTCCCCCAGCCCAATCCTTCTCATTTTATGTGCCAATCTTTTATGTGGCATCGTATCAAATGCTTTCAAGATCAAGATATACAAAATCAAGCAATTCTGAGCTCCTTACTTCATACATTACACATTTGAACCGGGTGCGGTCTGCTGTTCACCCAACTACTAGTAAAAGACATTTAATGTATAACTAAAACTCACATTCAGGTGGTCAGTGGTCACTTCCTTCAAATCTTCACTGGAATGGTCAAGGAGTTCATACACAATGGTGTCGGCCCCCTTACAGTACAAGGTCAGACGGCCCTCAGGGCTCTGCACTGTGGGCAGAAGGAAAAGGATATCCTCTTCAGTCTGAGCATAACATAAAATCTCCACCACATATCTGGTATCTCACTCACACCACACATAATCACAAAAAGTGAATAGACTAAAAACACATAAGGGCAGCAACTGAAGGGGAAGAACCTTTATGAACCTAAATGGATAAGTAAACATATGTGGTGGCCCAGTGCGGGCTGTACCAGCTGCTATCCTGCACTTAGACAGGTGGCTGAAGCCAGGGCTGGTGCAAGGATTTTTACCACCCAAGGCTAAAGCTAATTTTGCTGCCCTTTGACACCCCCCATTGGCTCCGCCCTTTGACAGAAACTGAAGGGGAAGAACCTTTATGAACCTAAATGGATAAGTAAACATATGTGGTGGCCCAGTGCGAGTTGTACCAGCTGCTATTCTGCACTTAGACAGGTGGCTGAAGTCAGGGCTGGTGTAAGGATTTTTACCACCCAAGGCTAAAGCTAATTTTGCTGCCCTTTGACACCCCCCATTGGCTCCGCCCTTTGACATGTCCCACCTTACTACTGGGGTGACACACTGTAACAAACCTCCCCCTCATGGGGCGGATGTATGGAGGTGCACAATGTCAGGATCAGGATGCTGGACAGGCCTGACCTGCTGTCTGGCCTGGGATGTGGCACTGCGCTCCTCCAGCAGGCTGAAGAATGCAGATTATTATGGTATTGGGAGACGGTGGTGCTGGATGAGTGGCTGCTTTGGATGAGCACCGGGTGTTTTGGATGCTGGCTGGCTATTATAGTTCTTGAGCACCAGAGCGGCACCCCCACTAAGAGGGCGCTCTAGGCGGCTGCCTATTTTGCCTATAGGCAGAATCAGCCCTGGCTGAAGTATAACAAGATTTGCTGGACAGTAAAATGTGTGTTTTAAGTTCTAAGGGCCTTTATAACTGTGTTTTATACATTGCGTATACATTTTCTTGTATTCTCCTGTCAATACATAGTTCACCGAAACCCTGGCTGTCAGAAGTCTTTTTCCTGGACTTTGTATAAGGGGAATTGCTTTATTTGAAAAGGACATTGCTGTATATGTATATGTAGGACATATAGTGATATGTCAGGGACTACTACCCTCATCATACCAACTCACTAAATCATCACTACAACTCCCCTGTAGTCATCACACATGTGTTATCTACCCCTCTGTCTGTCAGACCTCACAACTCACCGATCACGGACATCCTTTTGCGTTCATTGTTGAAGTCCAATATAGCCAACAAATCGTACACTTTGGTCTTCCCCATCTCCACCACTGTGATGGTTTCTGGTGTCCGGGAGCGGAAGACAAAGCCAAAGTTCCTGGCGGCAGTGACCAGCGCTCCCTCATCCGGAGACTGTGCTTGATAGACCAGTTGACCTGAGATGGATGTATAATGAGAAGACCTCAATGGGGTGACATACAGATCTTTTGGTCGGGTCCAGTACTCTACATACTTTACGTACAGCAGCCAGATATAACATGTAGAACAAGAAGGAATTAGGAATTCTCAATTTCCTGTGTTCTTGCGCCAATTTATTTCTATAGTAGTGGCATGTCTGATATGGCTGTGGCAAGTAAACCAAATGTCCACCCACTTGTACATACATACAGCGGCCTACTAGTACAGACGAAGTATGAAAAATTTCAGCTCACCACCGCGTAGTAGTGCACGGATCTGGGCCCGGCAGGACACTCCAATATAGAACAGAAGAACGATGATCCAGCACTTGAAATACAAAAAAGCTTTATTGAAGATCACTGGACACAGGTAAAACCGACCATACCAGACGCGTTTCGAGCGCATGCGCTCGAAACGCGTCTGATGGTATGGTCGGTTTTACCTGTGTCCAGTGATCTTCAATAAAGCTTTTTCATATTTCAAGTGCTGGATCATCGTTCTTCTGTTCTACTTATACAGACCCTTGTAGGCTGAACACCTAAAATTTTAGTTTGCAGATATCAGCAGGTGCCCAAAAAGCTATGTAAACCACCCACATCCCAGAGCCCCTGTCTTACCTTCTTTCTTCTCCTCGGACATCGCCGTGTGACACAACGCCAAAAGACGGAAAAACTCGTGTGTGGCCGGGTCTTCCATTTTCACCGATTCCACCAATCTGTGATCGTGGAAGAAGAACTTGGGGTCGGCCAGAGGATTGTAGGAAAAATCCACCTTTTCCGTGTACTGAGATATAGAAGAGAATGGCCCTGATTTACTACTTTGTGGTTTTAATTCCCTACATTTTTTTCCTCAGTATTTACTAAGGTTTCCCTACATTTTGCACTTTTTCCTACATTTTCCTTTTTGTACACATGCAATGATCGTCGGTTTTCCTCAGCTAAAACATGGGCTAAAAGGGGTATTCCAGTGAAGAATTATATATTTTTTTTAAATAAACTGGTGCCATAAAGTTAAAGAGATTTGTAAATTACGGTACTTCTATTTTAAAATCTTAATCCTTCCAGTACTTATCAGCTACTGTATACTACAGAGGAAGTTGTATTTGTTTCTGGATTCCTTTTCTGTCTGACCACAGTGCTCTCTGCTGACACCTCTGTCCTCATCAGGAACTGTCCAGAGCAGGAGAGATTAGCTATGGGGATTTGCTTGTACTCTGGACAGTTCCTGTCACGGACAGAGGTGTCAGCAGAGGGCACTGCGGTCAAACTGAAGAGTAGTGTTGCTCGCGAATATTCGCAATGCAAATATTATTCGCGAATATCGCATATTCGCGAATTCGCGAATATTCGCGAATATAGCGCTATATATTCGTAATTACGAATATTCGTTATTTTTTATTTTTTTTTTCACAGTACACATCACAGTGATCATCCCTCTCTGCTTCCAGCTTGTGTGGTGTAAAGAAGGCTCTAATACTACTGTGTGAGACTGGTGTGCAAAATTTCGCATATGCGAAAATGTTGCATATGCTAATTTTCGCATATACGAATTTTTGCTTAGCTAATTGTTGTATATGCTAATTTTCGTATACGCGAATTTGCGCATATGCGAAAATAAAACGGGGTCATTACGAATATGCGAATATGCGCGAATATATGACGAATATTCGTCCATATATTTGCGAATATTCGCGAATTCGAATATGGCCTATGCCGCTCAACACTACTGAAGAGAACCATACAGCTTACTGAGGAGCATAGAGTAGCTGATAAGTACTGGAGGGATTAAGATTTTTAAATAGAAGTAATTTACAAATGTGTTTAACTTTCTGGCACCAGTTGATTTAAAAAAATTTTTTTTTCCAGTGGAGTACCCCTTTAAATCTGGTGACCATTATGGCCTCTCGACCAGTGAACATTTCCCTCAACACTCCAACCAAATGTCATGCTGTGAGAGCTGTGGCCCTGTCCTGTTGAAACCAAACATGGTCTGTATCCACATCGTCCAGTTTGGGCCGCAGAAAGGTCTCCAGTATTTCAACGTACAGAGGTCACAGTTGCACCACTTTCCTCAAAAAAGTACAAGTCGATCAAACCAAGCAACTGCACACCAAGGAGTTGCGTGAGGAGAGCGGAGCGGTTGTTTGTGGAGTTCACCAGCGTTATGTTCCGCCCAATAGTGAAAATTCTGCTTGCTTTTGGCTCCACTGATAGGGAAGTGAGCCTCATGACTACTTAGAACCTGGACAAGAACCTCCATACTTAGGTCCCTGTGGATGGCGTTATCTTTCTCATCTAATTCTTGAGCAAACGATAAAGGGGTACTACGATGGAAAACATTTTTTTTTTAATCGACTGGTGCCAGAAAGTTAAACAGATTTGTAAATTATTTCTATTTATAATCTTAATTCTTCCAGTACTTATCAGCTGCTGTATGCTCCACAGGAAGTTGTGAAGTTCTTTCCTGTCTGACCACAGTCCTCTCTGCTGACACCTCTGTCCATGTCAGGAACTGCCCAGAGCAGGAGCAAATCCCCATAGAAAACCTCTCCTGCTCTGGACAGTTCCTGACACGGACAGAGGTGTCAGCAGAGAGCACTGTGGTCAGACTGGAAAGAACAACTCAACTTCCTCTTGAGCATACAGCAGCTGATAAGTACTGGAAGGGTTAATATATTTTAATAGTAGTAATTTACAAATCTCTTTAACTTTCTTGCACCAGTTGATTTGAAAAAAATGGTTTTCCACCGGAGTACCCCTTTAAGTTATGTTCACACACGGCGGAATGTCTGCTGGAACAGGGAGTTGGACGGACATTGAATGCTGAGAGAACATGGGGGCCCTAGGACCACTTGGAAATTCACCGTCTCCATTGACGGCAATGCATTTCTGAGTGGATTCTGCAGAAAGGATCAACATGTCAGGTGTTTCCACCGCAGAAGTTCTGCCACATGCACATTGCAGCAGAATCCCATTGAGAACAATGGGACTCTGCTGCAACAGATAGTCCACCGGGTGAACGAGGCCTTTGGCTAGGGTTACCCAACAGCATTAACTGCGACACAGGTTGTTACGGTCAAAGATCATTGTGTCGCATCACAACATATAAAATGTGGTTATGTTTCACCACTTAAGTGACTCAACAGATCAATTTCCACTCATGATTGCGGCAACTTGCGACCACATTATATTGTGTTTCTTGTGACACAGTAGTCTTTGGCCTCCTGATGCAAAACTACAACTCCCAGCATGCCCAGACAGCCTTCGGCTGTCTGGGCATGCTGGGAGTTGTAATTTTGCAACAGCTGGAGGCACCCTGGTTGGGAAACACTGGTTTGTTGGCTGCTTCAGGACACTTTCTATAATGCAAATAACCAAATCATGCTGCGTGCAGAAACTGAACAATCAGGGCATGCTGGGAAATTTCAGCCTGTAAAACAGTAAATGCAGCTCTAGTATCTATAAACTATAAAATGGTTCTCAAAGAGGGACATATGCTTTAAAGGGGTACTCCCGTGGGAAACTTTTTTTTATTTTTTTTTTTAAATCTACTGGTCCCAGAAAGTTAAACAGATTTGTAAGTCACTTCTATTAAAAAATCTTAATCCTTCCAGTACTTTTTAGGGGCTATATACTACAGAGAAAATGCTTTTCTTTTTAGATTTCTCTGATGTAATGACCACAGTGCTCTCTGCTGTCCATTTTAGGAACTGTCCAGAGCAGCATATGTTTGCTATGTGGATTTTCTCCTGCTCTGGACAGTTCCTAAAATGGACAGCAGAGGTCAGCAGAGAGCACTGTGGTCATGACATCAGAGAAATCTAAAAAGAAAAGCATTTCCTCTGTAGTATATAGCCCCTAAAAAGTACTGGAAGGATTAAGATTTTTTTAATAGAAGTGATTTACAAATTTGTTTAACTTTCTGGCACCAGTTGATTTAAAAAAAAACATTTTCCACGGGAGTACCCTATAACAATAGTGAACATTTTCTTTAAAAATGTAAACATTGTTTTCAGGCATAGTCCCCACCTTCACCCCCCCCCCCCCCCCCCCCGCATCCCCCTTACCTCATTTACTTCAAGCCTGTTGCCAGCATAGTCAAATACGTCACCTATAAGGAAAAAAAACTGTTAGTACTATCAGGGTTACAGGAGAACTATGGAAAAAACTATATTGAGGGTCCTGGAAGATTGTAATGTTGCACTTTTTTAACATGGGGCTATAGACCCCCCCCAGTGATCAGATTTGTGAATCCCAAATTCAGAAAGGGTTAAATGGACGTCACATTCAATCATGCTGTTGGCTATATTTTAATAGTTTTGATATTTGTTGTTTTTTTTTAACAAATACTTTTAGTCCCCCTAGGGGGCCTTTTTAAATATAAAGATAGTGTGCATGCTGTTTACTCGTGGTGGCATAAGAAGTAGTTGGGGCCTAGTAAAGTTGATGTACGGTATATATATATATTTTTTTTTTAAAGAACGCTATTGCTACTTTCTAGTAAAAAAAAAAACAAGCAAACGCTGCTCATTATATTTATGACTGCATTCAGAGCCTGTGACGTGGCATCACAGCTTACAAGGGAGCTTATATAGAAGGTCTCTGCCCTATGGCTAATAACATTAATTAGTTAGTTTATTATACTGTGTGACACCGTACACAGGTTGTTACTTTCATTAGACAACACTTTTAAAGGGGTACTCCGCTGAAAAACATCTTAACATCTTAAGGGATAAGATGTCTGACCCCCCGCGATCTCTGAGCCGGCAGTGGCACTGTCGGGAACACAAAACCTTGGAGCTTCCGCGTTTGTGACGCCACGCCACGCTCCCGCTCCCCCATTCATGTCTATGGGAGGGGGCGTGACGGCTAGTACGTAGCCGTCACTCCTGCTCCCATAGACATGAATGGAGGGGGCGTGGCGGCTGCAGACATCTGGCATGGAGCTGAGTTCGCTCTGTGCATGAATGGGCCACGTCGGAGATTGTGGGGGTCCCCAGCAGTGGGACCCCACGATCAGACATCTTATCCCCAATCCAAAGATGTTTTTTGGCAGCATACCCCTTTAAGGCAGGGTTTGTATATGTTCAGCAATCTGGAGCAGTTCTAAATGGGAATGCCAGGACTGCTTCAGATCCGTCCAATCCATTGCACAACAGGCTGGTGTTGGACCTATGGTGCATTCGGCATCAATACCCTCCAGCATGGTTTTGCCGTTTTTGATCCAGCTTCTGCTTACCAATAGCAACTATGTCAGATGAATGAGATCAAACTCTTACCAATAGCTGTATCTAGATCAAAAGTCTAGGTACCATCAAAATGGCAGTAACAAAACTGGACAATCTCACTCACCATATGAATTCCCATTTATAGTACACTTATTGAAGGTCATGATGTTCTGTGTGAGAGTCCCGGTCTTGTCAGAGAAGATGTATTTGATCTGCCCTAGCTCCTCATTGAGGGTGGTGGTTCGAGCCTCTGATGGAGTGTCCTTCTTTGGGTAATACATCTTACGGTCCCAATTGATATAAAAGCTGTTTCCAAGACGAATTATTTCAACGCTAAAGACAAAAAAGAGTGAAGAGCGGTTTCAGAAATGGCAATGTGGCTTCCCTTCTTGCGGTCAATTTTGTGTTTGCCTTGGTTATTTAGAAGATCAGTAGATAAAAGTCCTACCTGACATAGAGGGATATAGGCACCACAGTGTTGAGAATGATGACATAGGACCAAAACATGAGAAATCCGGAGAAGGCTGCGTTGTTGACACCTTCAGGCCATGGGAGATACAACTGGAAGTAATAGCCCTGTTTGCTTTCCCAAATTGCATTCCCAATAGCCAAAATAATACACATGAAACCCAAGAACCCAAAGATCTGTCAAAGTAATACAAGGGAAATTTGAGATGAATATTTTTCTAACAGCTCCAATGGCCAAAAATTAACTATTATCTGTAATGGAATGATAAAAAAGTATAGAAACATACCCAAAGCACAAGAATATTCATGAGCCGGTCAATGCTGGTCCTTTTCAGAGTGGTCCGACCACTGTTCTGCATCAGTTTTGTGTCAGGTCCTAAAAGGATGAATATTAGGTCAATAAGAAGATGCATTCTTGTATTTTCATCTCATTTTCCACCTCAGTGAAATACTTCAAGGTTTCCTGGTTATTTTTCCAACCTGCAAAGATGACCATTCCAAAGCACCATTCTGTGTTCCTGAGAGTGCACCCACGAAGCAAGATTTTTCCATTGTCCAGAGCATATTTTTCTCCCTTGTAGGTCAGGGTCCCGGTGAAGGTGTCTAGTTTGTTATTGGGGGCCTCACATACAATTTCACCTAGTAGAAGAATAAGTAAAATAATAAAAATAGTGATGTTCCAATATCGATACCAGCATGTAATGTGTAGAATGTGGTTTCGATTAAGGGATAATTTTGTTGTGTTTGGCTGAAGCATCATGTGTCGCTGTGATGTGACAAGGCACGGGCCTATCAGCAGGCTTGGACCTAGTATCCATGCCCTTCTCAGGTGCATATAAATACCTAGCTAGTCTGCTTAGTCCTTGCTTGTGTTCAGTTCTTCTGCACTAGCTCTTGTATACTCCTTGCTTGTTTAAACCTGTGTATTCCGACCTTGGCTTGTGACATTACTATTCTCTGCTTATTGATTTGGTACTTTTGCTGCCATCCTGGCTTGGACCTGGATTGTTTGATTACTCTCCATGTTTTTGTGTTTTTCCCCTGTGTTTTATATGTTAACCCTGTGTATTCTGACCTGCTTCACTTATGTCTGTACAGTGTTTTTTTTTATTGTTTTGGATCTTGTTACGCCACTGCACTTATTCAGAACGGAGACCACTGCCTAGTTGAGGATCTGTCACTTAAGCAGATACTCAAGTAGACAGGTAAAGTGGTTGTGGGTGAGCTGAGGGCTGCACTTTTTCCTTCCCCTCATGACACAGTATCTGTGGTGATACTAGACATTTCCAATGGCAAATGTGCCTATTCTGATACCTGCTACCTGATACCTATCATCTGCACCGCAACTGCCTCTTCAAAAGAAAAAAACAGATGCATTACAAGGGTGTTCTCTAATTTTAAGAGGTCGTCCCCTTGCAAATTATCGAACAAAGGGGCGAGCAAACAGACGTGATGGCTACGTGACTCATCTGTTATTGGTATCGGTAAGTACTAGAAAAAAAAGTATCGATACTCCTACCCAGTCTAAAAAAATTAAAATAAAGTAGACGGGTGCAACACTATAGGATGTGAAGCCACCATGTGACTATATGCTAAATATATATCCCTACTGTAAAACTGGGTTAGCACACAATTGACATACCATCAAACTGTGAGAGTTCTGTCAGATTCTCTCCTAGGTCTCCTGTTATAGTAAGAGACTGCTTCACCTTCAGATTCGTCTCTCTAAAAGAAAACACATAAAATAAGGGGGACAGGAGATTAAGACCCAAGTCTTTTACAGTAACATGAATGAGTGATTCCAGGTGCAAACTAATATTCAGCCCTTAGAGAGAGTTATGGAATGCTACTCTATTTAGGGCTCATAGGAAAGTATAGGTACTACTACTATAGTATAGGCATTATAGGTATTACTACTAAAATTCAACCACACATGAATATATAATTTTATTGTACTGTTTCCATCTACAAAAATATTATTACTATGACACTGTTACCTATGTACAAGAATATAGGTAACTACTAACGTATTGCTTCTATGTACAAGAATATAACTACTATAAATATAATACTGCCTCCTATGTACAAGAATATAACTACTATAATACTACTCCTATATACAAGAATATAACTACTATAATACTGCTCCTATGTACAAGTATATAACTACCATAATACTGCCTCCTATGTACAAGAATATAACTACTATAAATATAATACTGCCTCCTATGTACAAGAATATAACTACTATAATACTGCTCCTATATGAAAGAATATAACTACTATAATACTGTTTCCTATGTACAAGAATGTAACTACTATAATACTGCCTTCTGTGTACAAGAATATAACTACTATAATACTGCTCCTATGTACAAGAATATAACTACTATAATACTGCTCCTATGTGCAAGTGTATAACTACTATAATACTGTCTCCTATGTGTAAGAATATAACTACTGTACTATAATACTGCTCCTATATACAAGAATATAACTACAATAATACTGCCTCCTATACACAAGAATATATCTACAATAATACTGCCTGCTACATACAAGAATATATCTACAATAATACTGCCCCTACATACTAGAATATAACTACTATAATACTGCCTCCTATATACAAGAATATAACTACTATAATACTGCCCCCTAATCACTTACCCGTCTAGCTCCGCCGTCTCGATGTATACCAGGCTGTTGGGTTCACTGCTGGAAAGTAACATCAGATCTGCCTAAACACAAGAGAGCAGTGAGACACCTCCATGCGGGGACAAGGAACCTCTTATCTCCTTACATTACATTTACAGATAGGACTGGACACCATCAAAAGACTTAATAAGGACAGAGAAGACGTGCCCCTGGGCAAGAGTGGCATGGAGAGGCACTTCACAGTAACAAAATGTAATCTAGATATCAGACATAGCTGAACTTGAACAAGTGTTTCCCAACCAGGGTGCCTCCAGCTGTTGCAAAACTGCAACTCCCAGCAGTAGTTTTGCAACAGCTGGAAGCACCCTAGTTGGAAAACCTTGATCTGGGTATTCTGTGAATATACACTCACTGGGTACTTTATTAGGTACACCTTGCTAGTCCCGGGTTGGACCCTCTTTAAACTTTCTACAAGGTGATGGGAACATTCCTCAGAAATTTTGCTCCATTTGGACATGATGACATCACACAGTTCCTCCATATGGACATGATGACATCACACAGTTCCTCCATATGGACATGATGACATCACACAGTTCCTTCATATGGACATGATGACATCACACAGTTCCTTCATATAGACATGATGACATCACACAGTTCCTTCATATGGACATGATGACATCACACAGTTCCTTCATATAGACATGATGACATCACACAGTTCCTTCATATGGACATGATGACATCACACACTTCCTCCATATAGACATGATGACATCACACAGTTCCTCCATATAGACATGATGACATCACACAGTTCCTCTATATGGACATGATGACATCACACACTTCCTCTATATGGACATGATGACATCACACAGTTCCTCTATATGGACATGATGACATCACACAGTTCCTCTATATGGACATGATGACATCACACAGTATCTCCATATGGACATGATGACATCACACAGTTCCTCCATATGGACATGATGACATCACACAGTTCCTCCATATGGACATAATGACATCACACACTTCCTCTATATGGACATGATGACATCACACAGTTCCTCTATATGGACATGATGACATCACACAGTTCCTCTATATGGACATGATGACATCACACAGTATCTCCATATGGACATGATGACATCACACAGTTCCTCCATATGGACATAATGACATCACACACTTCCTCTATTTGGACATGATGACATCACACACTTCCTCTATATGGACATGATGACATCACACAGTTCCTCTATATGGACATGATAATAATTATTATTTATTGATATTATGATATATATAAAAGGTGGGTTCCTGTTTAGCGCTAATATACATTGCCCTTTATTTTATAATTATTATTTATATAGAAAAAGGGAGCTATATTATATATTAAGCAGCCATCAGAACCCTGGGTCCAATCCCAGACGGGAAGCGCAGGCATCTATATACATTTGCTACATAGTTAAAGGGGTACTCCGGTGGAAAACATTTTTTTTTTAACTCAACTGGTGCCAGAAAGTTAAACAGATTTGTAAATGACTTCTATTAAAAAATCTTCACCCTTCCAGTACTTGTTAGCAGCTGTATGCTACAGAAGAATTTTTTTTTTCTTTTTTGTCTTGTCCACAGCGCTCTCTGCTGACACCTGATGCCCGTGTCAGGAACTGTCCAGAGCAGGAGAAAATCCCCATAGCAAACCTATCCTGCTCTGGGCAGTTCCTGACATGGACAGAGGTGTCAGCAGAGAGCACTGTGGACAAGACAAAAAAGAAATTCAAAAAGAATAGAATTTCCTCTGTAGCATACAGCTGCTAAAAAGTACTGGAAGGGTAAAGATTTTTTAACAGAAGTAATTTACTAATCTGTTTAACTATCTGGCACCAGTTCATTTAAAAAAAAAAAATTTCCACCGGAGTACCCCTTTAACTAGAACTGAATGAATTACACGTAAACATGCAACATATAATACAAGGGTATAAAGTATTAAACTTACTGTCACAAAGTTGTTATTTTCCAGTTTTATGATGTCGCCCACCTGCACTTTCATCCATTTTTCGTTCGTAAACCTGAAGAAAAAGCAAATAATGTGACACGAAATATACAAAAAAAGGGGAACGATTTATCAAAACCTGTCCAGAGGAAAAGTTGCCCAGTTGCCCATAGCAACCAATCAGATCGCTTCTTTCCTTTTTAACAAGGCCTCTGCAAAATGAAAGTAACGATCTGATTGGTTGCTATGGGCAACTGGGCAATTTTCCTCTCCACAGGTTTTGATAAATCTCCCCCAAAGGCTTTTATTCTGCTTTATTAGACTTTCATTGAACGTGGTATTGGACACCGCTATGATCGTTGACTTTAGCTTTGTTGCTTGGCCTACTAGAGGCTAAAGTAGTCTTAAAGGGGTATTCCGGGATTTTTTATTTATTTGACTGTACTACAGCGGCTGTAAAGTTAGTGTAGTTTCTAATATAGTGTCTGTACCTGTGTTTGATGGCTGGTCTCGCAATTCTTATGTGACCTTTGCCCCGGATGTTCATTTTTAGCACCATACAAAATTAGTGTCTTCTCACTTCTACCAGGTCGCAGTGCGGCAAAAGTAATTTGACCTTTATAGGGGTATTACGGCCAATGGCATCTTATCCCCTGCTGCTCCAGTCTCGGAAACCTCTGTCTATCGGGGACTGGAGATGTGACGTCACGCCCCCTCGTCACATCACACCACGCCTCCTCCATTCATGTCTATGGGAGGGGGCGTGATGGCCATCCCGCCCCCTCCCATAGACATGAATGGAGGGGGCGTGGCGTCACAAATGGGCCTTAACATCACGTCATGTCTACAGTCCCGGAAACAGAGGTTTCCGACACAGGAGCGGTAGCCCCACATAGAATGCGGGTACTACACGGAGATCGCGGGTGGGGGAGGGGTCCCAATGGCGGACATCTTATGCCTCATCCTTTGGATAGGGGATAGGATGTCTTTTGCCAGAATATCCCTTTAATCACCATTTTGTGTTTAATGAAGATTTGAAGTCTTTAGGCTGTGTTCACACATACCATTTTTACTGCCTTTTTTGATACACTGCTCAAAAAAATAAAGGGAACACTTAAAGGGGTATTCCCGGCCAAAACTTTTTATATATATATATCAACTGGCTCCGGAAAGTTAAACAGATTTGTAAATTACTTCGATTAAAAAATCTTAATCCTTCCAATAGTTATTAGCTTCTGAAGTTGAGTTGTTGTTTTCTGTCTAACTGCTTTCTGATGACTCACGTCCCGGGAGCTGTGCAGTTCCTATGGGGATATTCTCCCATCATGCACAGCTCCCGGGACGTGACATCATCATTGAGCAGTTAGACAGAAAACTTCAGAAGCTAATAACTATTGGAAGGATTAAGATTTTTTAATAGAAGTAATTTACAAATCTGTTTAACTTTCCGGAGCCAGTTGATATATATATATATATATATATATATATATATATATATATATATATAAGTTTTTGCCTGGAATACCCCTTTAAAAAACACAATGTAACTCCAAGTCAATGACACTTCTGTGAAATCACACTGTCCACTCAGGAAGCAACACTGATTGACAATCAATGTCACATGCTGTTGTGCAAATGGAACAGACAACAGGTGGAAATTCTAGGCAATTACCAAGACACCCCAAATAAAGGAGTGGTTGTGCAGGTGGTGACCACAAACCACTTCTCAGTTCCTATGCTTCCTATGCTTCAGAAACAGACTCCATGAGGGTGGTATGAGGGCCCGACATCCACAGGTGGGGGTTGTGCTTACAGCCCAACACTGTGCAGGACGTTTGGCATTTGCCAGAGAACACCAAGATCGGAAAATTCACCACTAGTGCCCTGTGCTCTTCACAGATAAAAGCAGGTTCACACTGAGCACGTGTGACAGACGTGACAGTGTCTGGAGACCAGTGGCGGATCCAGGGGGGGGGGGCAACGGGGCAATTGCCCCCCCCCCCCCAAGATTGCCGCACGCAGCACCCGCTCCACCACCTTGCATGGTGGAGCCGAAGCTGTAAGCTCCGGCTCCACCATTCACTGAACTTTCACACGCTGTGATTACACAGTGTGTGAGCTGCGGGGACGCGATCCACTAGAGGCCGGCGCGATGACATCATCGCACCGGCGCCCGGAGATCCTGTTCCCGCAGCCCGCATACTGTAAGTAGTGAAGAATATGCTCAGGGGCCAGGGGATTTGGGGAAACTATATACAGGAGGAGGGGGAGGGGGATTTAAAAACTTGGAAAAAGGGAATATTTAATGTGTAGGGCAAAGCACAGGGGGCATTATATGGGAAGAGCACATGGCAGGGGACCCCCCTGTGCTGTGCCCCTCACATATAATGCCCCCTGTGCTGTGTCCCTCACATATAATTTATATGTTTGGGGCACAGCACAGGGGGCATTATATGTGAGGGGCACAGCACAGGGGGCATTATATGTGAGGGGCACAGCACAGGGGGCATTATATGAAATAATGCCCCCTGTGCTGTGCCCCTCCCATATAATGCCCCCTGTGCTGTGTCCCACACATATAAATTGTGTGTGTGGGGCACAGCACAGGGGGCATTATATGAAATAATGCCTTCTGTGCTGTGCCCCTCACATATAATGCACCCTGTGCTGTGCCCCTCACATATAACGCCCCCTGTGCTGTGCCCCTCACATATAATGCCCCCTGTACTGTGTCCCACACATATAAATTATATGTGTGGGGCACAGGGGACATTATATGTGAGGGGCACAGCACAGGAGGCATTATTTCATATAATGCCCCCTGTGCTGTGCTCCACACATATAATGCCCCCTGTGCTGTGCCCCTCGCATATAATGCCCCCTGTGCTGTGCCCCACACATATAAATTATATGTGTGGGGCACAGCACAGGGGGCATTATATGTGAGGGGCACAGCACAGGGGCCATTATATGTGAGGGGCACAGCACAGGAGGCATTATTTCATATAATGCCCCCTGTGCTGTACTCCACACATATAATGCCACCTGTGCTGTGCCCCACACATATAATGCCCTGTGCTATGCCCCACACATATAATTCCCCCTGTACTGTGCCCCTCACATATAATGCCCCCTGTGCTGTGCCCCACACATATAAATTATATGTGTGGGGCACAGGGGGCATTATATGTGGGGGGCATTATATGTGAGGGGCACAGCACAGGAGGCATTATTTCATATAATGCCCCCTGTGCTGTGCTCCACACATATAATGCCACCTGTGCTGTGCCCCACACATATAATGCCCCGTGCCTTGTCCCACACATATAATGCCCCCTGTGCTGTGTCTCACACATATAAATTGTGTGTGTGGGGCACAGCACAGGGGGCATTATATGAAATAATGCCTCCTGTGCTGTGCCCCTCACATATAATGCCCCCTGTGCTGTGCCCCTCACATATAATGCCCCCTGTGCTGTGCCCCTCACATATAATGCCCCCTGTGCTGTGCCCCTCACATATAATGCCCCCTGTACTGTGTCTCACACATATAAATTATATGTGTGGGGCACAGGGGACATTATATGTGAGGGGCACAGCACAGGAGGCATTATTTCATATAATGCCCCCTGTGCTGTGCTCCACACATATAATGCCCCCTGTGCTGTGCCCCTCGCATATAATGCCCCCTGTGCTGTGCCCCACACATATAAATTATATGTGTGGGGCACAGCACAGGGGGCATTATATGTGAGGGGCACAGCACAGGGGCCATTATATGTGAGGGGCACAGCACAGGAGGCATTATTTCATATAATGCCCCCTGTGCTGTACTCCACACATATAATGCCACCTGTGCTGTGCCCCACACATATAATGCCCTGTGCTATGCCCCACACATATAATTCCCCCTGTGCTGTGCCCCTCACATATAATGCCCCCTGTGCTGTGCCCCACACATATAAATTATATGTGTGGGGCACAGGGGGCATTATATGTGGGGGGCATTATATGTGAGGGGCACAGCACAGGAGGCATTATTTCATATAATGCCCCCTGTGCTGTGCTCCACACATATAATGCCACCTGTGCTGTGCCCCACACATATAATGCCCCGTGCCTTGTCCCACACATATAATGCCCCCTGTGCTGTGCCCATCACATATAATGCCCCATAATGCACCCCTCACATATAATGCCCCCATCACGCACCCCTCACATATAATGCCCCCATCATGCACCCCTCATATATAATGCCCCCATCATGCGCCCTTCACATATAATGCCCCCGTCATGCGCCCCTCACATATAATGCCCCCTGTGCTGTGCCCCTCACAAATAATGCTCCTTTCATGTGCCCCAAACATAAAATGCCCCCTGTGCTGTCCCCCTCACATATAATGCCCCCTGAGGGGACAGGATGGGGGCATTATATGTGAGGGACACAGCACAGGGGGCATTATATGTGAAGGGCACAGCACGGGGCATTATATGTGAGGGACGCATGATGGGGGCATTATATATGTGGGGCAAAGAACAGGGGCATTAAATGTGATGGGCACAGCACGGGGCATTATATGTGAGGGGCGCATGATGGGGGCATTATATGCGAGGGGCAAAGAACGGGGGCATTATATGTGAAGGGCACAGCACAGGGGGCAATATATGTTAGGGGCACAGGACAGAGGGCATTATTATTATGTGGAGGGGAACAGGACGGGTAATAATTATATGTAGGGGCACAAGATGGGGCATTATTACTATATGTGAAGGCACAGAGTGTTCTGCCTTTCAGAAGTATAGTGTATATGATGAGGAATTTCTGGGGTGGTACGTTTTTTATGGGCCACAAAACATTTGGGTATTTTATTCAGAGGGTGTAATGCACAGCAAGTTATATTCAGAGAGTGCAGTGTGTGGTAGTATTAAATTTAGAGAACACAGTGTGTGGTAGTATTATATTCAGAGGGTACGGTGTGTGGTGGTATTATATTCAGAGGGTACAGTGTGTTGTATATTCAGGAGGTACAGTGTGTCAGAATTATATTCAGAGGGTGTGTGGCGGTACTGTATTAGAAGAATACAGTGTTTGGCAGTATTATAATAATTATTGTTTTCATATAGAGGATCAGAATCCGCTGACATAGAAACCATCTGGGCGTCAAATTCTGCTGAGAGAAAATATAGCTGGAACAATTCCCGGCGGTATGTGCCATCTGAATTAGATAAGGAAAGACTATAGAGAAGACGTCACCTGTAGTCACTGATATCATTCTGTATTCTCCTCACTATAGAGAAGACGTCACCTGTAGTCACTGATATCATTGTGTATTCTCCTCACTATAGAGAAGACGTCACCTGTAGTCACTGATATCATTGTGTATTCTCCTCACTATAGAGAAGACGTCACCTGTAGTCACTGATATCATTGTGTATTCTCCTCACTATAGAGAAGACGTCACCTGTAGTCACTGATATCATTCTGTATTTTCCTCACTATAGAGAAGACATCACCTGTAGTCACTGATATCATTCTGTATTCTCCTCACTATAGAGAAGACGTCACCTGTAGTCACTGATATCATTGTGTATTCTCCTCACTATAGAGAAGACGTCACCTGTAGTCACTGATATCATTGTGTATTCTCCTCACTATAGAGAAGACGTCACCTGTAGTCACTGATATCATTCTGTATCCTCCTGTGTGTGTCCCATCAGAGCTGTAGTCACTTGTAAGTTCTGCAGTAATGATGGGTGAAACAACAACTCCCAGCATCCCCTCACCACTACTTAGGTCATACTGGGAGCTGTAGTTTTAAATGGTAAAAACCTCTTTAGCACTTTCCCATTCTGCGGCAATTGGTATATTTGATAATTATTCTGACAAGTGAACATGGCCTAAGAGTCTTAAACAAGGTTAGGACTGTAGGATACATTTAATAATATTGTAAGTTCCGTGAGTAACATCTTGTTTTCTGTCTGCCAACACAAAATACTCTAATAGTGCCCCTCCCGAGACTCCACTCTGGATCCGCCCCTGCTGGAGACGCCGTGGAGAACGTTCTGCTGCCTGCAACATCCTCCAGCATGACCGGTTTGGTGGTGGGTCAGTAATGGCGCGGGGTGGTATTTCTTTGGGGGCCGCACAGCCCTCCATATGCTTTCCAGAGGTAGCCTGACTGCCATTAGGTACCGAGATGAGATCCTCAGACCCCTTGTGAGACCATATGCTGGTGCGGTTGGCGCTGGGTTCCTCCTAATGCAAGACAATGCTAGACCTCCTGTAGCTGGAGTGTGTCAGCAGTTCCTACAAGAGGAAGGCATTGATGCTATGGACTTGCCCGCCCGTTCACCAGACCTGAATCCGATTGAGCACATCTGGGACATCATGTCTCGCTCCATCCACCAATGACACATTGCACCACAGACTGTCCAGGAGTTGGCGGATGCTTTAGTCCAGGTCTGGGAGGACTTCCCTCAGGAGACCATCCTCCACCTCATCAGGAGCATGCCCAGGCATTGTTGGGAGGTCATACGGGCACGTGGAGGCCACACACACTACTGAGCCTCATTGTGACTTGTTTTAAGGACATTACATAAAGTTGGATCAGCCTGTAGTGCAGTTTCCCACTGTGGTTTTGAGCGTGACTCCATATCCAGACCTCCATGGGTTGATAAATTTGATTTCCATTGATAATTTTTGTGTGATTTTGTTGTCACCACATCTAACTATGTAAAGACGAAAGTATTTCATACGATTAGTTCATTCATTCAGATCTAGGATGTGTTATCTTAGTGTTCCCTTTATTTTTTGAGCAGTGTACATTTTTACTGTATTTTGGCTGTTTCAGTGGCAATTCTCCAAGATCATGGTTACAATGACAAATTTTTACTGTAATTTGTACAACTGTGGTAAAATATCCCTATTTTTGCCATGATATTGGGAAAACACAGCAAAAAAACACAATGTGTGAACACAGCCTCAGGGGAGGTATGTAACTCTGCAACCTGGAAGGGAAAGAATCTAAGAGATAGTGGGAGGGATCTGGTAGGGGATGATGTCATCCTGTAGTTCACAGGAAGTCAGCTGACCCAGGAACATCCTGTTCTGACACATTAAACATTGCACTTTTCTGCGTGTCAGACTTGTGATCACATGACCCAGTTACAGTAATGAAACACAGATACAGCTGCACTGGAATAAAACTAATGGAGCTATATCCCTAGTGATGGTAGGAGTGAATGATATGGGCAAAAAAAAGAAACCGGAGTACTTCTTTAAAGCTTCAGTGCATGCTGAGTAATGAGTTGCTGGGTATGTATGCTGCTATGACATGTTACAACGCTGATAAAAGCTGGCGGCCACTTACCCTCCTTTGCTAAGTACTTGGACTGTCCGGTTGTTGACCTGATTGTCACTTTTGTGTCGATACTGAAATAATAATAAAAAAAAAAAATTTGATTAACCCCTCCTGCACTGCCTTGACAATTCTGCCCCTTACATTACAATATCTACACTTCAAGTATACAGTATAGAGCAGAGTTTCCCAACCAGGGTGCCTCCAGCTGTTGGCACCCTGGTTGGGAAACACAGGTGTAGAGAGTTACATGTCAGATTAAAATTGGAAAACGTCTATTCTTGGGATTGGAATAGATTTTACACATTAATATTAACCAAATAAATAGAACAATCCCCCCAAAAATGTTTTAATTTCACTAATTAATAAAACACTCTTACGTAGTCATCAGTGGCATCTTTAATAGCGGACACGGCGAGCACCAACACCAATGGCACCACTGTAGTAAACCACGACAGGGAAGACACTTGAGGAATGAGCTGAGAAGGGTAAAAAGAACAGATAATTTTACATGGAAAAATCATTGTGGTCCAGTTTTATAGATAGATATGTGGTGACCCAGTACAGAATCACTTGCCCTTCTGTACTTCTGCCCATCCTGTGTGGCAGATGCTGCTCAACGTCCATCATGGGTCCCCTCTACTCAGAACTCTCTATATTGCACTAAAGAATGTATTGTTACATAAGGGTTAATATGTTGTATTTTCTATGCACCTTAAGAAATCTATTGTTATCAAAGACCTTATTGTTAAGGGGAGTATGCAGTGGTGAACAGGTGACCTATCTGCCCAATGGGGTCTGTCTAAACTATCCCCTTATATATGGGGTCAGGGTTCAGCTCTCTCTCTTGTCCAGTGTTGATCTGAGGCACAGTAAAGTGAGGGCCTGAGGAGTATGTCTGGTGATCCTGAAGAAGGCCTGAGGCCCAGTCCTGCAACCACACTTCTACTGCAAGTTAACCCCTTCGCCGTGGGTAAAAGTCAAAGCCTGACGGTAGGAAGTAAACATATTGGGGATTCTGCTGAAGTCCAGTCCAAGTAGTCAGTCAAGTCAGTCTGTTAATTGCTAAATTGAAGCGTGGCTGCATTTGTCTATACAATTGAAACTACAAGTCCCAGCAAGCCGATAAGCTTCCCTAAGTTCACCCTGCAACTCCTTGGTGCCTATCTGAGCTGTATGGATTTTAACACCTTGTCTACCTCAGTAAAGCAAACCAGTTAACCGTAACCTTGCATCGGAGTGATTATTTGCCCCGTGCCTGGCACAGGTGAAGCTGACCTACCTCGGGTCGGGTGGTGTATAGGTCAACCACACCCTGGTGTCACAAAGAGGTTAATACACACATTACCCCGTCCAACACCACAGATAGATAGATATGAGATAGATAGATATGAGATAGATAGATAGATAGATAGATATGAGATAGATAGATAGATAGATAGATAGATAGATATGAAATAGATAGATAGATAGATAGATAGATATGAGATAGATAGATATGATATAGATAGATAGATAGATATGAGATAGATAGATAGATATGAGATAGATAGATGGATATGAGAGATAGATAGATATGAGATAGATAGATGGATATGAGATAGATAGATATGAGATAGATAGATAGATAGAGATATGAGAGAGATAGATAGATAGATAGATAGATATAGATATTAGATAGATATATGAGATAGATAGAGATATGAGAGAGATAGATAGATAGATAGATGGATAAATATGAGATAGATAGATAGATAGATAGATAGATATGAGAGAGATAGATAGATAGATATGAGATAGATAGATAGATATGAGATAGATAGATATGAGAGATAGATAGATAGATAGATAGATAGATAGATATGAGATAGATAGATAGATGATAGATAGATATGAAATAGATAGATATATAGATATGAGATAGATAGATATGAGACAGATATGAGATAGATAGATATGAGATAGATAGATATGAAATAGATAGATATATAGATATGAGATAGATAGATGATAGATAGATATGAAATAGATAGATATATAGATATGAGATAGATAGATATGAGACAGATATGAGATAGATAGATGATAGATAGATATGAAATAGATAGATATATAGATATGAGATAGATAGATATGAGACAGATATGAGATAGATAGATGATAGATAGATATGAAATAGATAGATATATAGATATGAGATAGATAGATAGATAGATAGATAGATATGAGACAGATATGAGATAGATAGATATGAGATAGATAGATATGAAATAGATAGATATATAGATATGAGATAGATAGATGATAGACAGATAGATATGAGATAGATAAATAATAGAAATGAAACATTTACCTGCAGGACCAGGAGGAATACAAAATAGGCATTGGCCACTCGCTGGAACTGCTCGAAGAGGTTGAGGGGAAGGAAAGTGAATATATTGTATTTTGAGGTCTTGATTGCATTGGTCTGGATTAAAGAAAAAAAGAAACAACACTGATAAATATTCGAAAATTCATCAAAAATATTGACAATTCTAAAGATAATTACAGCAGTTTGCCCCATATGATTGCATTATTTTGTTCACTATAAGTCAGTATTATTAAATGGGCACTGTCAGAATCAAATACTTTTTATATGTTGTACATTTTGGCCTCGGACAGTGTTTGCCTCGGACACGCCCCTTCCTGAGCAGTAGATGTCAGAATGTGTGAGCAGCAGAACAGAGGGGTATGGTCTAACTCAAAGGCTGTCCGAACATGCTGGGAGTTGACTTGTCGCAACAGCTGGAGGCGCACTGATTGGGAAACACTGGTCTAATTGATCACCAATGCATGTACCTCAGATAACACTATCAGGCTACGTGTCAGGATTTGTGTTACACAATATTACACAACAGCTTTACTGAAGTGTCGTGTCACATTGTAACAGGGCACAACGATACACTGCATTCTAGAACAAGGTCACAGATTTATAACCTCCAGACGCCCTTGGACTCTGCGAGGACAATAACATTTTGTATATTTCAAATATACAACAAGAAATGTATCAATATGTTTTAAGAAATGTAAATATTTACAAAAACAGAATTTTTTAGTCTTCTTTGCTGAGTACAGGTATGTTCCGGGCGAACGTTCTGTGCATAGCAGATGCCTTTCGGAAGTGCGCCATCACTCTTGACTGCAATGCACATCCGAGCGGATCCCGCCGAAAGAATAAACATTTCAATTTAAAGGGGTACTCCACTGGCCAGCGTTCGGAACTAAATGTTCTGTACGCTGTTTTTGCGCTGCGGGGGTTGGACACGCCCCCTTGTGCCGTCACGGCCACGCCCCCTCAATGCAAGTCTATGGGAGGGGGCGTTTGCTATAAGCCACCAAACATATTGGAAGAGCCAGAAGATCAATTACTGAGGCAAATAAACAAGGCAGCAAATCAGAATGAGGTGATAATAATGGGGACTTTACCTATCCTGATATAAACTGGGAGACTGAGACCTGTGAATCTCATAAAGGAAACAGGTTTCTGACTATAGCTAAAGACAATTATCTGTCCCAAATGGTGCAGGGCCCTACCAGAGGGGGCGCCGTACTGGACTTAATATTAACCAACAGACCTGACAGAGTAACTAATGTGCAGGTAGAAGGACACCTAGGAAATAGTGATCATAATATATAATACATTATAAATTGTTCTTCAATAAGGGAATCTCTCGAGGGGCCACAAAAACAATGAACTTTAGGAAAGCAAAGTTCAATCAACTCAGAGAAGCCCTCAACAATATAAAATGGGAGAATGTCCTGAAAAATATGAATACTGACACTAATGGGAGACTTTTAAACATATCTTAAATTCTCACTGTAAGATGTATATACCTTATGGGAATAAAAGGGTCAGAAATAAAAGAAAACCAATATGGATGAATAAAAATTTTAAGGGGGCAATAAATGACAAAAATAAAGCATTTTAACTACTAAAACAGGACAACAGTGAAAAAGCATTAACCCCTTAAGGACTTTCATTTTTTGCACTTTCGTTTTTTCCTCTTTACCTTTTAAAAATCATAACCCTTTAAATTTTCCATATTATGGCTTATTTTTTGCGCCACCAATTCTACTTTGCAGTGACATTAGTCATTTTACCCAAAAATTCACGGCGAAACAGAAAAGAAAATCATTGTGCGACAAAATCAAAGAAAAAATGCCATTTTGTAACTTTTGGGGGCTTCCGTTTCTACGCAGTGCATATTTTGGTGAAAATTACACCTTATCATTATTCTGTAGGTCCATACGGTTAAAATGATACCCTACTTATATAGGTTTGATTTTGTCGCACTTCTGGAAAAATTATAACTACATGCAGGAAAATTTATACGTTTGAAAATGTCATCTTCTGACCCCTATAACTTTTTTATTTTTCCACGTACAGGGCGGTATGAGGACAAATTTTTTGCGCCGTGATCTGAAGTTTTTATAGGTACAATTTTTGTTTTGATCTGACCTTTTGATCACTTTTTATTCATTTTTTAATGGTATAAAAAGTGACCAAAAATACACTTTTTTGCGCGTACGCCATTGACCGTGCGGTTTAATTAATTATATATTTTTATATTTTGGACATTTACGCATGCGGCGATACCACATATGTTTATTTTTTTTTTATTTACACAGTTTTATTTTTTTTATGGGAAAAGGGGGGTGATTCAAACTTTTATTAGGGAAGGGGTTAAATGACCTTTATTAACACTTTTTTTTTCACTTTTTTTTTTTGCAGTGTTATAGCTCCCATAGGGACCTATAACACTGCACACACTGATCATTGTTATCCCATAGGGACCTATAACACTGCACACACTGATCTCCTATGCTGATCACTGGCGTGTATTAACACGCCTGTGATCAGTGTTATCGGTGCAAATCGGCATAAATATACGTCCTGCGTCGTTAAGGGGTTAAAAAGCTATAGAGAAAAATTTAAAATATGTAAAAAAAAACCTGATAAAAAAACCGCAAAAATAGAGACAGAAAGAGAGTAAAACTAACCCCAAAATGTTCTTTAACTATATAAATAGCAAAAAGATCAAAAATGAAAGTGTAGGCCCTTTAAAAAAGGATGAGGAAGAAATTATAAACAGGGATCAGGAAAAAGCAAATATATTATACAAATTCTTCTCCTCTGTATTCACCGAGGAAAATGAAATGCCAGGTGAAATACAGAGAGATAAGGTAAACTCCCCAGTACAGGTCATCTGTCTAACCCAGGAAGAAGTACAGTGCCGCCTACAAAAAAATCATAATAAGTAACAATAGGTAATGTGATTGACAGACCCCTATTTTAAATATTCAGGGACACTATAGTAACAGGGACTGTTCCCCCGGACTGGCGCTAGGCAAATGTGGTACCAATATTTAACCCCTTAAGGACCAAGGGCGTACAGGTACGCCCTTGGTCCTGCTCTCCTGATATAACGCGGGGTTACACAGTAACCCCGCGTCATATCGCGGCGGGCCCGGCGTCATAGTGAAGCCGGGACCCGCCTCTAATAGCGCGCAGTGCCGATCGCGGCACCGCGCGCTATTAACCCTTTAGCCGCGCGCTCAGAGCTGAGCCGCGCGGCTAAAAGTGAAACCGAAAGTGGCCGGCTAGCTCAGTTGGGCTGTTCGGGATAGCCGCGGCTAATCGCGGCATCCCGAACAGCTGACAGGACAGCGGGAGGGCCCCTACCTGCCTCCTCGCTGTCCGATCGCCGAATGACTGCTCAGTGCCTGAGATCCAGGCATGAGCAGTCATGCGGCAGAATCGTTGATCACTGGTTTCTTATGAGAAACCAGTGATCAGCATAGAAGATCAGTGTGTGCAGCGTTATAGGTCCCTATGGGACCTATAACACTGCAAAAAAAAAGTGAAAAAAAAAAGTGAATAAATATCATTTAACTCCTCCCCTATTAAAAGTTTGAATCACCCCCCTTTTCCAATAAAAAAAAAAACACAGTGTAAATAAAAAGAAAAATGAACATATATGGTATCACCGCGTGCGGAAATGTCCGAATTATAAAAATATATCATTAATTAAACCGCTCGGTCAATGGCGTGCGCGCAAAAAAATTCCAAAGTCCAAAATAGTGCTTTTTTGGTCACTTTTTATATCATTTAAAAATGAATAAAAAGCGATCAATAAGTCCTATCAATGCAAAAATTGTACCGTTAAAAACTTCAGATCACGGCGCAAAAAATGAGCCCTCATACCGCCCCATACACGGAAAAATAAAAAAGTTATAGGGGTCAGAAGATGACAATTTTAAACGTATTAATTTTCCTGCATGTAGTTATGATTTTTTCCAGAAGTCTTAAAAAATCAAATCTATATAAGTAGGGTATCATTTTAATCGTATGGACCTACAGAATAAAGATAAGGTGTCATTTTTACCGAAAAATGTACTACGTAGAAACGGAAGCCCCCAAAAGTTACAAAACTGCGTTTTTTTTTCAATTTTGTCGCACAATGATTTTTTTTTCCGTTTCACCGTAGATTTTTGGGCAAAATGACTGACGTCATTACAAATTAGAATTGGTGGCGCAAAAAATAATTTTTATTTTTTTTTTTTTTTTTTTTTTTTTTTTTTTTTTTTTTTTTTTGTTTCAAAACAAAAAAAAACGAAAATGCAAAAACGGAAAAAACCCCGGTCCTTAAGGGGTTAAAAAGGGATCAAAAGATGAGGTAATGCACATGGGGAAGAAAAATCCAGACTGGGATTATGTATTAAATGGGAGAACACTTGGGACGACTGACATGGAAAAGATTTTTGGAGTCTTAGTTAATAGTAAATTTAGCTGTAGTGACCAGTGTCAGGCAGCTGCTGCCAAGGCAAATAAAATCATGGGGGGCATCAATAGGGGCATAGATGCCCACGACAAGGAAATAATTCTACCGCTGTACAAATCACTAGTCAGACCACACATAGAATACTGTGTACAGTACTGGGCACCAGTGTACAAGAAAGATATAGTGGAGCTGGAGAGGGTTCAAAGACGGGCAACCAGGGTAATACGGGGAATGGGAGGACTACAATACCCAGAAAGATTATCAGAATTAGGGTTATTTAGTTTAGAAAAAAGGCTTAGGGGAGACCTAATAACTATGTATAAATATATCAGGGGACAGTACAGAGATCTTTCCCATTATCTATTTATACCCAGGACTGTATCTATAACAAGGGGGCATCCTCTACGTCTAGAGGAAAGAAGGTTTCTACACCAGCACAGATGGGGGTTCTTTACTGTAAGAGCAGTAAGACTGTGGAATTCTCTGCCTGAGGAGGTGGTCATGGTGAACTCTGTAAAACAATTGAAAAGGGGTCTGGATGCATTTTTGGAGAGTAATAACATTGCTGGTTATGTATACTAGATTTATAGGGACAGAACGTTGATCCAGGGATTTATTCTGATGCCAAATTTGGAGTAGGGGAAGGAATTTTTACCTCTAGTATGAGGGTTTTTGCCTTCCTCTGGATCAACTCAGTAGGGACTCATTAGGGATATAGGTTGAACTTGATGGAAGGGACTCAGTAGGGACTCATTAGGGTTATAGGTTGAACTTGTAATCCTACCCTATAAGGGGCAATGTTATACACAGGTCACATGACAGGGCACTGGTACTACGCTCCTTGCAATCCTATCGTATAAGGGGCAATGTTATAGACAGGTCACATGACAGGGAACTGGTACTACCCTCCTTGTAATCCTATCCCATAAGGGACAATGTTCTAGACAGGTCACATGACAGGGCACTAATATTACAATCTCTATTAGCTCACACTTTAAGACAGTGGCACACAACCTGCAGTATGCACATACCGTAGGGAGTATGGACTGCAGTGTCAGGAGAGTCCGGGAGAATAAACTAGAATATAAGACTGCTATAGTAGGCAGCGATGATTCTTTGCCAGTTGCCAGGGCACTGCCCATCTGGGCTTTCACACTATGCTGTGCCTGTCCTGCCTGATGTCTCTACTGTTCATGTGAACATATTCATTCTTTTGGTGGTGTCTGGAATCCATAAAATCCATAGAGTGATTTGTGCAGCAGAATCCCATTTAAAACAATGGGTGGCCGAGGCACCGTATTTTCCGCAGCAGAACTCTGGCATGCTGGGAGTTGTAGTTTTGCAACATTTATAGGCAGCTTGGTTGGGAAACACTGGTGTAGAGGGAAAGCAGAATCTACAAGGAGTGTATGGGAAATTATGCACGGTGGGGGGGGGGGGGGGGGATTTACTATTACCTGTGGTTTTACAACTACCAGGCTGTATTTATTATTTTGGAGCACATTTGTTGATAGATTAGAGATGTTTGCCTGATAATCATGTATTTCTCTGTTTTGGGGGCATGTTTCTTTGCAACAATTTCTTCTAGGAGTAACTTGCAACAAAAATGTGCCGCATGAATTAATAAATTAATTGTGTTTTACAACTTTCACCTCTCCACAAAAAGCTCACAAAAGAGTCACAATTGTGGTGCTTCAACTTTAAAAATGTTGGAATTTGAACAATATTTCGGCACCACAGATGGACAACATTTTGTCACAGAGGTACATGCTCTCAATTCACCCAACTACAAGCAAAAAGTGCAAAATGTATTCACACAAAAAAAAGTGCACCAGGATGCGGTCCATCACAAGCTCTTCTCCTAAAGGAGAGAGGCCCCCCAATAAACAAAACCCTTCACCTCATGGCTGAAAGGCACCTGCAAGGTTCCAGGTATGGCAAGTTGGGGGGGGGGAGATATAATAGAGAGAGAGAGCAGTATCTGTGGGGGGAGGGGGGCAGATTATATACAGTGTGGAGAGAAAGCAGAATCTGCAAGGGGAGGGGGGAGATCATATACAGTGTGGAGAGAAAGCAGAATCTGCAAGGGGAGGGGGCAGATCATATACAGTGTGGAGAGAAAGCAGAATCTGCAGGGGAGGGGGCAGATCATATACAGTGTGGAGAGAGAACAGAATCTGCAGGGGAGGGGGCAGATCATATACAGTGTGTAGAGAAAGCAGAATCTGCAGGGGAGGGGCCAGATCATAATAGAGAGAGAGAGAGAGCAGTATCTGTGGGGGGAGGGGGGCAGATTATACACAGTGTGGAGAGAAAGCAGAATCTGCAAGGGGAGGGGGCAGATCCTATATAGTGTGGAGAGAGAACAGAATCTGCAGGGGAGGGGCCAGATCATATACAGTGTGGAGAGAAAGCAGAATCTGCTGGGGAGGGGCAGATCATATACAGTGTGGAGAGAAAGCAGAATCTGCAAGGGGAGGGGGCAGATCATATACAGTGTGGAGAGAAAGCAGAATCTGCAGGGGAGGGGCAGATCATATACAGTGTGGAGAGAATGCAGAATCTGCAGGGGAGGGGCAGATCATATACAGTGTGGAGAGAGAACAGAATCTGCAGGGGAGGGGCCAGATCATATACAGTGTGGAGAGAGAACAGAATCTGCAGGGGAGGGGCCAGATCATATACAGTGTGGAGAGAAAGCAGAATCTGCAGGGGGAGGGAGCAGATCATGTACAGTGTGGAGAGAAAGAAGAATCTGCAGGGGAGGGGGGCAGATCATGTACAGTGTGGAGAGAAAGAAGAATCTGCAGGGGAGGGGGGCAGATCATATACAGTGTGGAGAGAAAGCAGAATCTGCAGGGGAGGGGGCAGATCATATACAGTGTGGAGAGAAAGCAGAATCTGCAGGGGAGGAGACAGATCATATACAGTGTGGAGAGAAAGCAGAATCTGCAGGGGGAGGGGGCAGATCATATACAGTGTGGAGAGAAAGCAGAATCTGCAGGGGAGGGTGCAGATCCTATATAGTGTGGAGAGAGAACAGAATCTGCAGGGAAGGGGGCAGATCATATACAGTGTGGAGAGAAAGCAGAATCTGCAAGGGGAGGGGGCAGATCATATACAGTGTGGAGAGAAAGCAGAATCTGCAGGGGGATGGGCAGATCATATACAGTGTGGAGAGAAAGCAGAATCTGCAGGGGAGGGCCCAGATCATATACAGTGTGGAGAGAAAGCAGAATCTGCAGGGGAGGGGTCAGATCATATACAGTGTGGAGAGAAAGCACAGAAAGAAAATGGAGAGATGGAGAGAAAGCTCCACCCACCATCTCTGGGAGAACTGAACATTATAGATTAAGCCTGCAGAGTGGAAATGAATGGGCAGAAATAGTGCTGCTCCTCATGTAGACACGCATGGCAGCGCATCCTAAAAATACATGAAATCAGGAACACTTTAAAGAAAAACTGATTTGCCATTAAACAGGTCTTCACCTGGCGGCCATCACTGCTCTATTTACTGTCAGATACTCGGTGCTGATTTTTATAGTGACAGCTAACATTTACACATCATTTAAGTCAACAGTCCCATTGACTTCCCTCTCATTGCCATGTCCCATGACTCCTGAGCCCTGTCCTCATGGGATGTTGATCAAGCAGGAGGAGCTGTGAGGTTCCCAGAACACTTGATATTATGGTGTCTGTGCTGTTTATATTACAGGGATCTCGGATTATCGCTGCCAACCATTGGATGCCACATGTCTGGGTGTTTCATGAGTGAAAGATAAATATTATGCTTGGGACGGGCAATGAATAAAAAAAAAAAAAAACGGAGAACGTAGGAACACGACCAGAAGCATCTTCAATTGCAAAAAGTAATAATACAGAAGTGTTGTAAAGTAAAAGTAAATACTTGGAAGACTATAGAGGTGACAATTCTCCCCGATCTGATATTTCTGTTATTTCTTTGGAGGCGCCAACTCGTTTCTACCAGCAGAAACATTTTGTCTGTAACAAATCAGTTTTTGACAGGTACAAGATTCTGGCACAGGAGGAGGAAGTAGTTTATAAGCAGAAGAGGACACATCAAACCTATGTAACATCTGAGAAAGCAGAGGGGGCAGCGTCAGGGAACGAAGCACAATGTTTTTATTCCATCCAGGGTGTATGTGTGTGTGTGTGTGGGGGGGGGGGGGTGCTATGGATGGCACTAAGGGGCATTCTGGTTGAAATAGGGGGAACTTTTTTGTGGACACTGTACAGTGATCACTCAACTTACAATGGCCTCAACATACAATAGTTTCAACATACAATGGTCTTTTCTGGACCATTGTAAGTTGAAACCAGACTCAACATACAATGCTATGGACAGTCCAGATCTGTGAAACGTGTCAATGGCCGGAAGAACTGACCAATCGGAATGGGCAATTTACTGGTAAAACACCTGTATTACTGAAGCGTATGCACTGACTGATGTCTGGTAGCGCCCCCTACAGTACAGGGAGGTATTACATGTTCTGTACTATTTACCTGTATTACTGAAGTGTATGCACTGACTGATGTCTGGTAGCACCCCCTACAGTACAGGGAGCTATTACATGTTCTGTACTACTCTTTACCTGTATTACTGAAGTGTATGCACTGACTGGTGTCTGGTAGTGCCCCCTACAGTACAGGGAGGTATTACATGTTCTGTACTACTCTTTACCTGTATTACTGAAGTGCATGCACTGACTGATGTCTGGTAGCGCCCCCTACAGTACAGGGAGGTATTGCATGTTCTGTACTATTTACCTGAATTACTGAAGTGTATGCACTGACTGATGTCTGGTAGCGCCTCCTACAGTACAGGGAGGTATTACATGTTCTGTACTACTCTTTACCTGTATTACTGAAGTGTATGCACTGACTGGTGTCTGGTAGCGCCCCCTACAGTACAGGGAGGTATTACATGTTCTGTACTACTCTTTACCTGTATTACTGAAGTGTATGCACTGACTGGTGTCTAATAGCGCCCCCTACAGTACAGGGAGGTATTACATGTTCTGTACTACTCTTTACCTGTATTACTGAAGTGTATGCACTGACTGGTGTCTGGTAGCGCCCCCTACAGTACAGGGAGGTATTACATGTTCTTTACTCTTTACCTGTACCAGGTTTACCTGCTCCTTTGGACACCAGGTGAGGGCGACTCCATGTTACTTTTTTAGGACATTGCCTGTACTGTACAGGACCTTGAAGAAGCTCCTGTCCTCTAAATAGACCAGTGTTTCCCAAGCAGGGTGCCCCCAGCGGTTGCAAAACTACAACTCCCAGCATGCCCGGACAGCCTTTGGCTGTCCGGGCATGCTGGGAGTTGTAGTTTTGCAACAGCTGGAGGCTCCTTGCTTGGGAAACAATGAAATAGACAGTGATTTACAGCTCCCAGCAGATCTTTCTTACTTTTATATGTAAGGATTTGCTTTATCTATATTAGTTATCTAATTATTGTTCTTTAATCCTCCCTTTTTCCTATTTTTGGATGTCATTTTGGTGGCTTCAGAACCAATTACCAGGTTTCCATAGAGTTCTGGTCTCAACATACAATGGTTTCAACATACAATGGTCGTCCTGGAACCAATTAATATTGTAACTTGAGAGACCACTGTATGCGGCACTCTGTGTTTGGCTTTGTATGGGAGCCCACATTGGCGTCCACTATATGTGGGGCATGATATTGTTTGATAAAACTTGGCTGTTTATGGAATCCAGACAACCTTTGGGCACTGCAACCAGGCCAGATGGGGGAGGGGGGCCTCATTGTTGATATAGGTGCAACAGGTCCAAGAGGATATGGCATAAGTGTGAGATGGGAAAAACCTCTTAAAGGGGTATATTCCATTTTTTTTTTTTTTTTTTTTACATACGACTGTGTGGTATCCCAATACGGGATATGGTCCTACAGTCCAGTCAGTTGAGTCCCTATATGTCCCCAGGGCTCCCCTGCAGTGTTTCCCCCTGTGTATATAAGTTTTCACATGAAAGAGTAAAGGACCTGTATTGTTAGTCACATGATTATGTCACATGTTTAAGTCATATGATGGTATTGTTACCCAGAGAACACCAGTGACCAGGTGACCTCGCGAGTGACCTATGGGCTCCCTGCACAGCCCCCCTTTATAAGGAAGGGAGGAGCTGTAATCTCTCTCTGTCCCAGTGCCTGTGTCCAGCCATTGGAGGCCTCAAGCCAAAAGTCTGAAGCCACCTGTCAATTGCAAGTAAGCTCAAGTCATCAAGTCAGTCAAGTCAAGTCAAGTCTACTGTCTAGTCACCGTGGCCTGCATTATAGCCAGTCAGTTTACCTACAGCAAGTCCCAGCATGCCTGCAAGGTCTCTCTGTGTCACTGGCCACCTCTCTGGGATACTGGCTGAACTGTATAGACTGTAACACCTGTCTAACCTCAGTAAAAGCTACCGTTACCCTTAACCTGGCCTTGGACTCTTTATTGCCCCTTCCTGACCTAGGACTAGCGGTACTACCTTTGGGTGGATACATAGGCAAACCACGCCCTGGTGTCACGAACACGAAGGGGTTAATACCATCTACCCCAGGGGCCATAACATCTGCCCCTTTACACCTCACATCACACCCCATGGCGCACCACAACTGGTCTCGCAATTCTTTTGTGATCTTTTCCCCGAGAGTTGTCTCAGGTTTTCCCAGGTTGCAGTGCAGCCAGAGACATCACATCACTAGTCAGGTGTTGAAAGGGAGCCTGTCTGAGCTTCAGTGGGTGGAGGGACCGCTGGGTAAGCGGGAGATCATTCTCCACAGGACATTGTAGGTTCAAGCACAGCACAGCATGCAAGGCAGCTCAGGTGTGCAGCAATGGGTGGGGTGGCTGATATTTTGGAGGGATAAACGTGACCTCACACTTATAAACAAGGGATCCTGGGATTTGTAGTTGGAGGGAAAAAAAATCCAACAGGAAATAGCCATTTCACAAAGCAGCAGCGTAATGGTGGACTCACAACACAGCAATAAGCCCCAAGATAAGCACGGATCCTTCCTAGGCATATCCATTACTGTCTAGGAGTTTAGTACTGAAGTCACCTTATATAGGATAACCCCTTTAAAGGGGTTTTCGGACAGACAAACAACACAAGTCTATGGAGGGAAGAGGGAGCTCTGCCCACCAGCTTTGGGAGAATAGAAAATTATAGATGAAGCCTGCAGAGCATAAATCTGCTGAGGAATACCGTATACAAGTTATATAATGGCCAGAAATAGTGCTGCTCCTCATTTACACACTATCCTTTGAAGGTCATCGGAAATCATAAGCACACTTTAATGTTTTTTTTTTTTCCAAGGTTGCCTGTGATAGGTCAACTGGACATCCCTGTCCCATAATGTCTGCATCTACTGGCCTTGACAACATCTCCAAAGAACAGTTGCTGATGTTAAATGTAGCAATAAAAATAAGGCAGGAAATCCAAGGTCCGCAATATGGATATTATCATCACCGGTAACATGGTACGTTAGACCACCCTGAAAGCTGAGGCCCCTTGTACCCATCCCTAAGAAACAGATAAATATGTTTTACGGTTTCGAGATTTTCCATTATGTAGCCCCTGGATTATTGGAATATAGGGAATGGACTTGTCCTGTTCTGGATAATTTCACCTCCTCCTGGTATCTCCGAGCAGGTTTATGTCTACCCCACGCAAGCATCTTCACATCAGAGTTGGAGACCCGTTCAGGAGATCCATCACAGAGTCCATTTCAAACACAAACAATGGAGCTGGATCGGTCTCATTGATTTTGAATAGGGTCCGTTGGGTTTCCCTTTGGTGTTTGTTGTTTTGCTGGAGTTAAAGGGGTACTCCAGGAAACTATATTATTCCCTTATAAATGTCTGATTACTGGGGGGTCCGACCGATGGGACCCCTGCAATCTCGTACAGGGCCTAGCCCTGAACATCTCAGACTCCTCTGCACTACGACTCCCACCCTGGGAGATGAACAGGAGTGACGGACCGCTCAGCCAATAACCAGACTAAGACAGGACCCTCACTCTGACCCTCAGACACTTATCACCTATTGACAGGATAAGATTAGTTCCCCGGACCGCCCTGCGGTATTTTCTTCTCCGCTCATTCACTGTCATTTGAACAGATTCAGTCAACGGAGCTCCGAGGCCGATGTGAATGAGGCCTAAGTGTGTCTGGAATTAGCGCATTTTTCCTCCTCCCAGAACAGTTTAAGCTGTAACTCCATGTAATAGGGGGTCTGGTGTAATTACAATAAGTAGATAAATAATTGGATAAATAATAATCCGTATACGGAGCCCGATGCCTGAAATAATCTGCCTAAAGCCTAGCAGAGAACTTCTGATGCCTTTTAATAAAGAGGGTTTAAGTAAGCGGCATCTGTGTCCACGAAAACAATCTGGGCCCCTTATTCCTATGGCTGATCAGTGACGAAAGTGAGGAGAATTTCCTTCCAAAAGAAAACAAACTATCTAGAAGTATCATCTAACGTTAAACACCTTAATATGTCCATCCGCCAACCATGAGCAGCATGGAGGCTTATTGGGTATTATTTAAGGGGTTTCCCAGATCAATGATATTGATGGCCTGTCGGTAGAATAAGGCAACGTTCTGATCAAGTTAGTGATCTAAGCTCCTTCTAAAACAATGAAGGTGTTAAAGCATGCATGGGATAGGCATAAGGCTATCCTTTATATAAGACAGGGATAGGCATAAGGCTATCCTTCATATAAGATAGGGATGGGTATAAGGCTAGCCTTCATATAAGATATGGATAGGCATAAGGCTATCGTTCATATAAGATAGAGATAGGCATAAGGCTATCCTTCATATAAGATAGGGATGGGTATAAGGTTATCCTTCATATAAGATATGGATAGGCATAAGGCTATCGTTCATATAAGATAGAGATAGGCATAAGGCTATCCTTCATATAAGATAGGGATAAGCATAAGGCAATCCTTCATATAAGATAGGGATAAGCATAAGGCTATCCTTCATATAAGATAGGGATAGGCATAAGGCTATCCTTCATATAAGATAGAGATAAGCATAAGGCTATCCTTCATATAAGATAGGGATAGGTATAAGGCTATCCTTCATATAAGATAGGGATAGTCATAAGGCTATCCTTCATATAAGATAGGGATAAGCATAAGGATATCCTTCATATAAGATAGGGATAAGCATAAGGCTATCCTTCATATAAGATAGGGATAGGCATAAGGCTATTCTTCATATAAGATAGAGATAAGCATAAGGCTATCCTTCATATAAGATAGGGATAGGTATAAGGCTATCCTTCATATAAGATAGGGATAGGTATAAGGCTATCCTTCATATAAGATAGGGATAAGCATAAGGCTATCCTTCATATAAGATAGGGATAGGCATAAGACTATTCTTCATATAAGATAGTGATAGGCATAAGGCTATCCTTTATATAAGACAGGGATAGACATAAGGCTATCCTTCATATAAGATAGTGATAGGCATAAGGCTATCCTTCATATAAGATAGGGATAGGCATAAGGCCATCCTTCATATAAGATAGCGATACACATAAGGCTATCCTTCATATAAGATAGGGATAGGCATAAGACTATTCTTCATATAAGATAGTGATAGGCATAAGGCTTTCCTTTATATAAGACAGGGATAGACATAAGGCTATCCTTCATATAAGATAGTGATAGGCATAAGGATATCCTTCATATAAGATAGGGATAGGCATAAGGCTATCCTTCATATAAGATAGGGATAGGCATAAGGCTATCCTTCATATGATATAGGTATAGGCATAAGACTATTCTTCATATAAGATAGTGATAGGCATAAGGCTATCCTTTATATAAGACAGGGATAGACATAAGGCTATCCTTCATATAAGATAGTGATAGGCATAAGGCTATCCTTCATATAAGATAGGGATAGGCATAAGGCCATCCTTCATATAAGATAGCGATACACATAAGGCTATCCTTCATATAAGATAGGGATAGGCATAAGACTATTCTTCATATAAGATAGTGATAGGCATAAGGCTTTCCTTTATATAAGACAGGGATAGACATAAGGCTATCCTTCATATAAGATAGTGATAGGCATAAGGATATCCTTCATATAAGATAGCGATACACATAAGACTATCCTTCATATAAGACAGAGATAGGCATAAGGCAGACTAGATGGACCGAATGGTTCTTATTTGCCGACACATTCTATGTTTCTATGAAACCTTCTATGTTTCATAACATTGAATAATAGGAAAATCCAAGACAGGGTCAACACCCAATGAAGAGACAATTTAGGATATTTATAGAGAGTTAATAATAAAATGACGACATTGGCATGAAAACTTTCCACAAGTCACTTTTCCTCCTATGGGCACCTCATGGTTGGGTTATGTCATTCCTCCTAGCTATGTCCCCTTTTGTTAGGACACTAGGTGTGAGAAGTCAAAAGAATGTGTCAAATTTACTGTGAAATAAAAAAAAAATGACCCACTCCTATTTTTTTTTAAATGTTTCTATGTTTCATAATATATATATATATATATATTTTGGTGTGTTTTTTTATTTTTTTAATTTTTTAATCCTGAAATCTTGCAATTTTCATTTTCACCACCAGGGCCTAAAACAAAGCTGAGATTTCCTGTTCTGTCTGTGATGATAAGCTGGAAAGCGATCTGTACGGCATTACGGTAGATAGAGAAGACAGCAGCTGTTCCTCACAGCTCAGCCTCCCCCTCCCTGTGGAATGACAAAGGTCACAGAGTACACCCAGTAACGTTTACCATTCATGTCAAGGGGACCGCTCCTGTTTATTGTTACCTATCTCCATGGGGCTTTCTGTAACGTGTATCTGCAAATGATGTTAAAAATCACTCGGGCAAGAAGGCTGCTCCCATAATTAAGTGCATAAATATAAAAATTACAATTGGAAAATAGAAACATATTAATAAGAATGTTAAAAGAAAATCTAGGCGTCACATTTTCTTTAATAGGGAACACATTTGATATGCAGTTGATAGGGCAGTGTTTCCCAACCAGTGTGCCTCCAGCTGTTGCAAAATTACAAATCCCAGCATGCCCGGACAGCCAACGGCTGTCCGGGCATGCTGGGAGTTGTAATTTTGCAACAGTTCGAGGCAAGCTGGTAAGGGATATGTCAAAAGTTTTTATTGATCGGGGTGTAAGAGCTTCTCTCCCAGCTCTGTGTCTATGAAACCCAGAGGGCCCCATACACTAACATTATGAGTCCATCCAGGTCACGTGACACAGAGCCCGGAGGGAACAAGCTAAGCACACACTAATCCTAGCTCCTTCTTGTGATAGGTCGGGGTCTCAACATTAAAAGTTTTTTTGTTTTTTTTTCATGACGGTGCCCATTTAATTTTATATGCAGTTCATGACAGTATTTGAGCATCACTACCCCATCCCCCCCCCCCCCCCCCCCCAATGCTTCCCAGATTATGGACTCACCGCATACTTGAATTTGAGGTTGAATTCCCGGTCATTCGCTCGCAGCCGCCTCTCTTTCTCTATATTAAGGGGGAAAACAAAGCAATAACATAGTGAACGACTATGGACGTCATTTTACTTTTTCATGCATATAAAAGTCAGATCATTGACTCTGATTTACTAAGAGTGGAGTTTTCTGTGGGTTCTTTTCCCCCCGACAGGTATTTTTTCATGGTACTAACATGGCTATTTTTATCTACGTTTTTTTTTTTTTTTTTTTTTTTTTTTTACAGAGCTCAAATCCGCCACATTTTAAGTGGGAACATTAATAAATATGTTGGGATTTTTTTTTAACTGTCTGGGACACGCCCCTTTTTTGGCAACCACGACCCCCTTTCATGGCAGCCTCCCCTCTATTTTCGTGTTTTCTGGGTAAAATGGATAGTTGGTCTGGTTTTTTGGATTTTTTTGTTGTGAACTCTGGCGCACGAAGCAACACATTTTTGGCGCAAACCCCCCCCAAAAAAAAAACAATCGGGATCACATTAGTAAATGATCCCCAATGTGTAAGAAAAAAAAAAAAAGCTCCCTAAACTTTGTAACATATTTGTTTTTTTTATTCTTTATTCAAAATCGCTATTAGCTGAAAACCCTACCAAGGGTACGTTCACAGCGGGTTTTCGGCTGCGTATTTTAAAGTGGGTGGGCTCTTCTCGGCTGTCCGCAGCCGATTTTCCGCGCCGGAATGTACACTGCGGAAAATCCGCCGCAAGCCCCACTGAAGTCAGTAGGGACTGTGGCGGATTTTCCGCAGCGTAAATTACGACACGGAAAATCTGCTGCGGACAGCCGAGAAGAGCCCGCCCACTTTCAAATACGCAGCAGAAAAACCCGCTAAAAAATTTGCACGTGTGAACGTACCCTTATATCCAATCTGTCAATTCTTTAAAGTCGCAAATATTTTAATGCATAAATGGAGTTTTTTTTTTTGCAAATTTCTGCAACTTAGGAGGGTTTGAACTCTGGATAAAGCTGGATAAAGTTAAAGGGGTACTTCACTGAAAAACACATTTTTTTTAAATCAACTGGTGCCAGAAAGTTAAACAGATTTGTAAATTACTTCTATTTAAAAATCTTAATCCTTCCAGTACTTATCAGCTGCTGTATACTACAGAGGTAGTTCCTTTCTTTTTGAAATTCCTTTCTGTCTGACCACAGTGCTCTCTGCTGACACCTCTGTCCATGACAGGAACTGTCCAGAGCAGGAGAGGTTTGCTATGGGGATTTGTTCCTGTTCTGGACAGTTCCTAAAATGGAAAGAGGTGTCAGCAGAGAGCACTGTGGTCAAGACTGAAAGGACATTCAAAAAGAAAAGAACTTCCTGTAAAGCATACATCAGCTAATAAGTACTGGAAGAATTAGGACTTTTAAATAGAAGTCATTTACAAATCTGTTTAACTTTCTGGCACCAGTTGATTTAGAAAAAAAAATGTTTTCCAGTGGAGTACCCCTTTAAGGAAAAAAAACCTATTTGATCCCCTGATGATTTAGTACCTTTTTCCACTGCCAAATAAATAATGGGTCTAATTTTTCAATTTTAATGGTTAGTTTATTTGGACACTGAGAAACAGAATAACCACAAAAAAGCCAGACTAACACATTTCACATAAGTTATAAATTGCTTTGCATTTTACTCAGTGAAATAAGTAATTGACCCCTCAATCAACAAGATTTCTGGCTCCAAGGTGTCTTTTATACAGGCGATGAGCTGAGATTAGGAGCACTCTCTTAAAGGGAACACTCCTAATCTCAGTTTGTTAAAGGGCTACTCCACTGGCCAGCATTCAGAACATTAAGTTACAAACGCTGTGCACACGCTGCGGGGGTCAGCCATGCCCCCCCCCCAATGCAAGTCTATGGGAGGGGGCACGGCGGCCGCCACACCCCCTCCCATAGACTTGCATTGAGGGAGCTTGGCCTGACGGCACGAGGGGGCATGCCCGACCCCTGCAGAACGCACACGGCGTTCGGAACTAAATGTTCCAAACCCTGGCCAGTGGAGTGCCCCTTTAACTGTATAAAAGACACCTGTCCAAAGAAGCAATCAATCAGATTCCAAACTCTCCATCATGGTCAAGACCAGAGAGCTGTCTAAGGATGTCAGGACAAGACTGTAGAACTACACAAGGCTGGAATGGGCTACAAGACCATCGCCAAGCATCTTGGTGAGAACTTTACAATAGTTGGTGCGATTATTGGTAAATGGAAGAAACAAAAAAATCACTGTCAATCTTTGTCGAATGGGGGCTCCATGTAGGGTCTCACTTTGTGGAGTTTCCATATTCATGAGAACGATGAGGAATCAGCCCAGAACTACACGGGAGAATCTTGTCAATGATCTCAAGGCAGCTGGGACCATAATCACCAAGAAAACAATTGGTAACACACTACACCAAGAAGCTGAGGAAGGCTCCCACACCGAAACGCGTCCTTGTACTACACTATGGAATAATAAATCTTCATTGTGCATTACTGGTGAGTGCTGAAATCCTGCAGCGTCTGCAAGGTCCACCTGCTCAAGAACACACATGTTCAGGCCCTGCTGAAGTGTGCCAGTGAAACCTGCTAATGAATGTCTCAGTCTTTGATGTCTTTTGCCCTCGGCAGATTTAGTTTCCAATGACATAATGTGGTTAAAACCTGTGCCTTGTTTAGGGCTTGTTGTAGTTTCTACTATATATTCAGTATGATCTGATTTCTGTAATACAAGTCAGCCTTTACTACTAGGGGGCAGCGTATTTATTACCATGTCCGCCCGTCACTCTCTGCGGGGTAGGTGGATTATTCTGCAGCTGGAGCTTAACTACTGTAAGAATTCCGAATATGAGGCTGTTTTCTTTAATTAAAAAACTATTGACTTAACTTATAACCCAGACAAAGCAGCTTTATATAAGATGAATAACGCAGCCATTTCCATCCGTGAGAGGCAGATGTCAAAGTGGTGCCCCCCATAGGCATGTATTATACTGCGGTCACATCCAAAACTATAGTATGTTCAGAATTTACTTGCAGTTAAAGGGATGCCTGATTGCGGGGGTCCCGCCGCTGCGGACCCCCGTGATCTTGCACGCAGCACCCCGTTATAATCAGTCCCCGGAGCATGTTTGCTTCGGATCTGATTACTGGCGATCACGGGGGCCGGAGCATTGTGACATCATGGCCCCGCCCCCGTGTGACATCACGCCCCGCCCCCTCAATGCAAGCCTATGGGAGGGGGCTGTCACGCATTGAGGGGGCGGAGCGTGACGTCACACAGGGGAGGGGCCGTGACATCACAATGCACCGGCCCCCGTGATCGCCAGTAATCAGACCCGGAGCGAACATGCTCTGGGGACTGATTATAACGGGGTGCTGCATGCAAGATCACGGGGGTCCCCAGTGGCGGGACCCCCGCGATCAGGCATCTTATCCCCTACTCTTTGGATAGAGGATAAGATGTCTTAGCACGGAGAACCCCTTTAAAGAAGATGTCCAGAGGCAATAATCTTATTCCCTATCTGGATAGGAATAAGTGTCTGATTGCGGTGGGGGTCCCACTGCTGGAACCCCCTGCAATTTCCCGTACGGGGCCCCGGCTCTGCACGCTTTTTACCTAGCACTTAAAGGGGTACTCCCGTGGAAAACTTTTTTTTTTTTTTAAATCAACTGGTGCCAGAAAGTAAAACAGATTTGTAAATTACTTCTATTAAAAAAATCTTAATCCTTCCAGTACATTTTAGGGGCTGTATACTAAAGAGGAAATGCTTTTATTTTTGGATTTCTCTTCTGTCACGACAACAGTGCTCTCTGCTGACCTCTGCTGTCCATTATAAGAACTGTCCAGAGCAGCATATGTTTGCTATGGGGATTTTCTCCTGCTCTGGACAATTCCTAAAATGGAGAGCAGAGGTCAGCAGAAAAAATTGTGGTCGTGACAGAAGAGAAATCCAAAATGAAAAGCATTTCCTCTGTAGTTTACAGTCACTAAAAAGAACTGGAAGGATTAAGATTTTTTAATAGAAGTAATTTACAAATCTGTTTATTTAAAAAAAAAAAAAAAAAAAAAGGTTTCCACAGGAGTACCCCTTTAAGCATGTTAAAACATGGCCCCTCCATTCATTTCTATGGGAGAGGTGATAACACGCTGCTCCGGCCCCTGTATTGCCCGTCATTACGCACAGAGCGAACTCGCTCTGTGCAGTAATGATGGCGGGGTGCCAAAGTGTCGACCCCCGGGGTCCCCAGCAGCGGGACTGCGGCGATCTAACATCTTATCCCCTATCCTTTGGAGTACCCCTTTAAGCATTGCACTTTTATGTCCGAGGCTTAGCTGCAATACCAGATACGACCTATAGACAGAAGTGACACTATTTTGAAATGAAAATGAAGCCATTATTTTTGTAATCCTGAATATCTCTTCAAAGCAGTGTTTTCCAAACAGTGTGTCTCCAGCTGTTGCTAAACTACAACGCCCGGCATGCTGGAAGTTGCTTTGAAGAAGCAGTCTGTTGTATGTTTTTCCCATATCATGGATGTTTACTATTATTAGTCATACAGCACCATCTGTTTTATTCCAGCACAGCTGCATCCATGCATTTCATTGCAGTAAATGGGTCTTGTGATCACCAAACCTTCCATTGCTTAATGGGTCAGAACATGATGTTAGTCCTTGGTTCTAATGTCCTGTGAACTACAGGATGACATTATCACCTACCAGATCCCTCCTACTAGCTCTCAGATCCCTACCCACCCATATCTGTATACTGCTGCTATCTCTATGGGATTAGGATATATAGTAGTTATACACCTCCCATCCAGCTCTATCTGTATACTGCTGCTACTATCTCTATGGGATCAGGATGTATAGTAGTTATATACCTACCCTCCCAGATCTATCTGTACACTGCTGCTGCTATCTCTATGGCATCAAGATATATAGTACTTATATACATCCCCTCCAGCTCTATCTGTATACTGCTGCTGCTATCTGTATGGGATCAGGATATATATTTTAGCTATACACCTCTCCTCTAGCTATATCTGTTTCTACTGCTGCCATCTATATGGGATCAGCATATATAGTAGTTATACACCTCCCTTCCTAGCTCCATCTATATACTGCTGCTGCTATCTCTATGGGATTAGGATATATAATAGTTATAAACCTTCCCTCCAGCTCTGTCTGTATACTGCTGCTGCTGCTGCTATCTTTATGGGATCAGGATATATAGTAGTTTATAAACCTTTCCTCCAGCTCTATCTGTATACTGCTGCTGCTATCTATGTGATCAGGATATATAATAGTTATAAACCTTTCCTCCAGCTCTATCTGTATACTGCTGCTGCTATCTATGTGATCAGGATATATAATAGTTATAAACCTTCCCTCCAGCTCTGTCTGTATACTGCTGCTGCTGCTGCTCATATCTCTATGGGATCAGGATATATAGTAGTTATAAACCTTCCCTCCAGCTCTATCTGTATACTGCTGCTATCACTATTGGATCAGGATAATTAGTAGTTGTAAACCTTCCCTCCAGCTCTATCTGTATACTGCTGCTATCACTATTGGATCAGGATAATTAGTAGTTGTAAACCTTCCCTCCAGCTCTATCTGTATGCTGCTGCTGCTATATCTATGGGATCAGGATACATAACAGTTACACACCTGTCCTGAGGCTGTGATCACACATTGCATTTTTTTGGCTGCATTTTATATGTTTTTGCTGTAATTTTACACAAATCAATAGGTCTACATATTTATTTGTAGGTTTATCTACAGATTTTTCTATAGGTTTGTTTTTCCTGTCATTGGAAATTGGAAATTTAAAACATGTGGAAATAGCCGCACCATGTAAACCACGTCCACTTTAGTCAACAAAAACGAAAAAAACGAGTAACTGGATGAAAACATGAAAAAATTAAGGTGTCAATGACAGGAAAAACTAAACCAAAAAAAACTAAAACACATCAAACAAAAATGGCGTAACACTCGATGCATGAGCCTCTTATCACAAGATAAGTAAAACAATGTGTTTATCATCTATATATATATAAAACTCAACGTGTGTGTGTGTATGTATATATGTGTGTTTGTGTGTATGTTGCAGCATCACGTCCAAACACCTAAAGATATTAACATGAAACTTGGCCACATGTTACTTATATGTCAACAACAAACATAAGATAGGTGATTTAACCCTTACTCACCCCCATTTGCCAGGGGCGGGGTTTATGTTTAAAGTCCCATACAAGTCAATGGGAAATATATGTTACTGCATAACTTCCAAACGGCTGGAGATATGAGGATGGGATAGGAGGTTGGGATAGGAGGACGGGATAGGAGGACCGGGATAGGAGGATGCGATAGGAGGACGGGATAGGAGGATGGTATAGGAGGTCGAGATAGGAGGACTGGATAGGAGGTCGAGATAGGAGGACGGGATAGGAGGAAGGGATAGGAGGATGGTATAGGAGGTCGAGATAGGAGGACTGGATAGGAGGTCGAGATAGGAGGACGGGATAGGAGGAAGGGATAGGAGGATGGTATAGGAGGTCGAGATAGGAGGACGGGATAGGAGGAAGGGATAGGAGGATGGTATAGGAGGTCGAGATAGGAGGACTGGATAGGAGGTCGAGATAGGAGGACGGGATAGGATGTCGAGATAGGAGGACGGGATAGGAGGTCGTGATAGGAGGACGGGAAAGGAGGACGGGAAAGGAGGACAAGAAAGGAGGACGGGAAAGGAGGACGGGAAAGGAGGACGGGATAGGAGGACGGGAAAGGAGGTTGAGATAGGAGGTCGGGATAGGAGGTCGGGATAGGAGGACGGGATAGGAGGACGGGATAGGAGGACTGGATAGGAAGACGGGATAGGAGGTCGGGATATGAAGTCAAAAGCTTCCTCCTTTGTTTATTTTCCTCCCCAACAAGGATTAGGAAGGAAAACCGGGCAACACCGGGTACTCAGCTAGTTGTAGAATAAAACTGTAGAATAATGTTCACAATAATGAAGTAGATAAACGCTTGGGACATGGAGGCGACAAAGGACATACGATGCACTATTCACCCCGTACAGTCGGGAGACTTTTTTTTTCTCATAACACTATACAGAAGGGCTTCCCTTTTAAAGAATGTTCTTCCCTTCTCACACTCCACCGAGCAACGTTCAACACAAAAACAATCACTACGAAACGTAGAAGTGTAAAGAGTTCACGTTGAATAGTAATGTTCCTGGAGGTCGGCATTCATCATCGAAAAAAAAAACAGAAATCTAAACACCAGGAAACAATGTGACAAAGTCTGAAGGACAAACACGTGAAACAATGTTGTCGGCTCAGGCGGTGTTATGTGACTGGGTCAAGGGCGCAACTACCAGCACGGTAGACTCCATGAGGGGAGATTTATCAAAACCTGTCCAGAGAAAAAGTTGCCCAGTTGCCCATAGCAACCAATCAGATCACTACTTTCATTTTGCAGAGGCCTTGTTAAAAATGAAAGAAGCGATCTGATTGGTTGCTATGGGCAACTGGGCAACTTTTCCTCTGGACAGGTTTTGATAAATCTCCCCCACATCCATAAAGATTACGATACGATGTAGTGGACATTGTACCAGACAATCATCCCACCAACAACCACACATGATTCTTATGGCCAAACTTGTTTGCCACACTTTATTCCCATTGGGTGACCCAACAGATTGCAGCATCCCACACACTTGAGGGGGCACACTTGCCCCAGGTTTATTCACCAAATATTTGCCAGTAGAGCCGTGCACTTCCACTCGTCCCCTAACTTGATTCCCGACAACGTCCGTGTCTGTCTGAACTAATGGGATCTGAACTAATGGGAAACCGTGCCATGTATGTTAAAGGGGTACTCCACTGGCCAGCGTTCGGAAGTAAATGTTCCGAACGCTGTTTTGGAACTTATAGGGGTACTCTACTGGCCAGCATTTGGAAGTAAATGTTCCGAATGCTGTTTTGGAACTTATAGGGGTACTCTACTGGCCAGCGTTTGGAAGTAAATGTTCCGAATGCTGTTTTCTCGCTGCGGGAGCCGGTTACGCCCCTCGTGACATCAAGGTCACACCCCCTCAATGTAAGTCTATGGGAGGGGGCGTGACGGCCGTCACGCCCCCTCCCATAGACTTACATTGAGGGGGAGTGGTCTTGATGTCACGAGGGGCGTAGCCGACCCCCGCAGCATGAAAACAGCGTTCGGAAAGTTCCACTATCCCACCTAACATTACAACTAAGACTCCCTTTACAAGGGCAGGGAGCAGGGGCGTACATTCAGGGAGGCTAATACCAAAAATCAGAATGGGCCCCCTGGGTCCTATTACCCACAGAAGCCTCGTTCGGCCCCAGTTCCACCCCCACCCCCGGGCCCTTTCCCCTTTGACCTCTAAAATGCTAGTCCTAGGGTAGGGATGAGCCAGAGCAAATGTGCAGTGCATTTTGGTTGAACAATGAAACAGCTGAGGTCGGACCCCTTGCAATCAGACACTCATCCCCACTCTGTGGATTAGTTTGCAAATGCTTGAGTACCCCTTTAAGTTTTTTTTTTAATTATAGAGTTGTTACATCTTTATGTCCATGTGTCTTTTTCAAATAATAAAATATTATTATTGTTCTAATACTTGGGGTGTGCACAACATGTTCGGTGTTTTCTCCTAAGTACCACCCAATGCTTATATGGTATGGTTGAGGCACCATCTTAGCTTACTGCTTTACTGATATACAATTCGCTTGGAGAAAACTTTACCCGAACTTAAAGGGGTAATTCGGTGGAAAACATTTTTTATTTTTTTTAAAATCAACTGGTGCCAAAAAGTTAAACAGATTTGTAAATGACGTCTATTAAAAAAATCGTAATCCTTCCAGTACTTATTAGCAGCTGAATACTACAGAGGAAATTCTTTTTCTCTTTGGATTTCTTTTCTGTCTGTCCACAGTGCTCTCTGCTGACACCTCTGTCCATTTTAGGAACTATCCAGAGCAGGATATGTTTCCTATGGGGAATTTCTGGAATGGACAGAGGTGTCAGCAGAGAGCACTGTGAACAGACAGAAAGTAAATCCAAAAAGAAAAGAATTTCCTCCTGTAGCATACAGCTGCTAATAAATACTGGAAGGGTAAAGATTTTTTTAATAGAAGTCATTTACAAATCTGTTTAACTTTCTGGCACCAGTTCATTTAAAATAAAAAGTTTTCCACCGGAGTACCCCTTTAACTAAACCAAAGAGTAACACTCTAGACTAGGTGTATGTCTTCCTAAAAGTAGCAGAACTAGGGTCCAGACTGAAGGTTTGACTAGGGACTCCTTCCTACAGCCTTCTAGAAGTCCCTCCATAGAAACTAGCTAGGTAGCATCATTTGACCAATGAATCACTCATCTTTACACAGCATTATGCAAATTTTTAACCTTTACACGCACATTATAACACAGTGTATGCTATCAAATGTAATGTACAAAACAGTTAGGCAGGTCAACTCGCAGTAACGGTTCACACAGCTTTCTAGAAATTTCTGCATAGAAACCAGCTGGGGAGCAGCATGTGACCAATGAATCACTCATCTTTACACAGCATTATGCCACTATTAACCCTTACACTCACATTATACCTCTGTATATGCTCTCAATGTAATGTACAACAATTATGGAGGTCAACTCACAGTAAACCCCATACACAGATAGGGTAGCTGGGACACGTGTACCGGGACACTACATGAGGAGACTCATAATAAACTTATCATACCAAACCAGCCGGCGCTTAAGAATAAAAATAGACATACTAGGCAGCAGAACAAAAGCCGCCAAGTGCCAAGGATTAATAATAACCCTACAATAACAATAATCACACAGGTATAAAAATAGAGACTTAGTAATAATACAAGCATCAGCGGCGAATACATCCAACCACAATCTGGCATAACGGTGAAAAGTTACTTTTATTTTTTATTTTTTTTATAGGATGTCTAGTCAAAAACGGAAAAAAACTATTTTCAAATAACTCTGGCTGAAATAATGGGGTCCTCTATTAAAGGGGTACTCCAGTGGGAAACTATTTTTTTTTTTTTTTTTTAGATCAACTGGAGCCAGAAAGTTAAACAGATTTTTAAATTACTTCTATTAAAAAATCTTAATCCTTCTAGTACTTATTAGTTGCTGAATACTACAGAGGAAATTCTTTTCTTTTTGGAACACAGTGCTCTCTGCTGACATCTCTGCCCATTTTAGGAACTGTCCAGAGCAGCATATGTTTGCTATGGGGATTTTTTCCTACTCTGGACAGTTCCTAAAATGGACAGAGATGTCAGCAGAGAGCACGGTGGTCATGATGTCAGCAGAGAGCTCTGTGTTCCAAAAAGAAAAAATAATTTCCTCTGTAGTATTCAGCAGCTAATAAGTACTAGAAGGATTAAGATTTTTTAATAGAAGTAATTTACAAATCTGTTTTACTTTCTGGCACCAGTTGATTTAAAAAAAAAAAAAAAAAATAGTTTTCCACCGGAGTACCCCTTTAAGAATTCTCAAGATTGTTTCCAAACAGGGAGAAATGTTATCGACCCAGCCTCATGGGGAGAAACTGTCAGGGACCATCTGGGTGACTTTTCATGCCTGTAATGTCTGGCGGCAGCTATAGTGTTTTCGATTAAAACCAGAAGAGGAAGTTAGCTACTTCCTTCTTTATTGATCTCAATACTAGGCAGAACTTTCTAGGGTTCCTTAAAGATTTTTTTTTATTTATTAATTTTTTTTACATTAGGAAAACAAACATTGTAACCTTATAGGCCTGAAATTAAAACTAAATGGGTTTTTGGCTGTCCGGGCATGCTGAGAGTTGTAGTTTTTTGCAACAGCTGGAGATACACTGTTTGGAAAACACTCGGATAGGGGATAAGCGCGCATACAAAAAAAAACACCTGAAATGACAGGTATACATTAAATGGGCACTGTCAGATACAAAAACTTTTGATATGTTGTAAAGCATGCAACACTAATAGGTTTTGCAATTGCTTTCATTAGAACATTTTCAGTATTTCATACTGAAAAAAACAAACAACTGCCCCCCCTCCCCTGCCTGCTTGGACACATACTAGTCCTGCTGTGTCCATGCAACATCACCTATGTCATGGACACACTTCCTTGATTGACAGCTGTGAGCGCAGGGATCAGAGCTGGAGGAAAAATCCTCCCACTGTCAGCTTGTGTCCCGCTACTGTCAGTGAGGACAAGCTGGGAGTTGTAGTTTTGCTAATGCTAGGGGAGATGTGAGCAGACAGCATACTGAGGGAGGGGGCGGAGACCTGCACAGTGAGGCCACGCCCCCTCCCACTGAGAGGAATTCAGACTAGTGAGCTACCGTATATACTCGAGTATAAGCCGAGTTTTTCAGCACAATTTTTCGTGCTGAAAACGCCCCCCTCGGCTTATACTCGAGTGAACTCTCCGCCTGTCAATCCCTTCGAAGTGGTCTTCAACCTGCGGACCTCCAGATGTTGCAAAACTACAACTCCCAGCATGCCCGGACAGCCATCGGCTGTCCGGGCATGCTGGGAGTTGTAGTTCTGAAACATCTGGAGGTCTGCAGGTTCAAGACCACTGCGGCCTTTGTCATCATCCAGACCCCCCTTTAGTTTTTCACTCACCTCCCCTCGGTGGGAAGGAAGGGTGAGCTGGTCCATGACATCCCTGCGCATGAACATCCCTGTGCGTCGTGGTCAAGCCAACGTCACTTGTCCGGGGCCATCCTGGAGCAGAGAAGAGGGCCTCCCGGTAGATGGCCCGGACCAGCTCACCCTTCCTTCCCGCCGAGGGGAGGTGAGTAGAAAACTAAAGGGGGGTCTGGATGATGACAAAGACCACAGTGGTCTTCAACCTGCGGACCTCCAGATGTTTCAAAACTACAACTCCAAGCATGCCCGGACAGCCGATGGCTGTCCGGGCATGCTGGGAGTTGTAGTTTTGCAACATCTGGAGGTCCGCAGGTTGAAGACCACTGATGAAGGGATTGACAGGCGGTGATGATGGGGGGGGGGATGATGACGGCGGTCTGGATGATGACAGGGGGGATGATGACATGGGGGGGGATGATGTATTTCCCACCCTAGGCTTATAGTCGAGTCAATAACTTTTCCTGGGTTTTTGGGGTGAAATTAGGGGCCTCGGCTTATATTCGGGTCGGCTTATACTCGAGTATATACGGTAAATTAAAAGTGTAATAAAAAAATAAATAAAGGTGCTAGACACATAAAAATTAGATGTACATGGTCAGGATTAGGTACTGAGTGATATATTAAAAAAAGTTTTTTTTTGTTGGATCTGACAGGTACACTTTAAAGGGTAACTCTCATTAAAACTAATTTTTGCTATTGCACTCCTTATGGTAAATAAAAAATATTTCTTATATACTTTGTTTTAAAAAAATGATGTTTTCTATGTTTTATTTGTGCTTAAAAAAGCTCAAGAGCACATTTTCCCCCATCTCATACACAGATTTAGGACCGAGGTCCAAACACAGAAAGTGCAGCATGGAGTGCTGAGGGGGGTGTGTCCAGCCTCATCCAATCATAGCTCCTCTCACACTTAACTGCCATATGCTGTTGGTTGGACACACCCCCCTCAGCACTCCAGGCTGCACTTCCTGTGTTTTGGCTTCGGTCCTAAGTCTGTGTATAAGATGGGGGGAAAATGTGCTCTTGAGCTTTTTTAAGCACAAATAAAACCTAGAAAACGTAATTTTTTTTTTACCAAAGTATATTAGAAATATTTTTTATTTACCATAAGGAGTGCAATAGCAAAAATTAATTTAATGAGAGTGACCATTTAAGGATATGCTCACATGTACATGCTAGTCACATCATAAATTGCCTTCAGTATTCTACACTATATACACAACATAATACACTATTTTTTACCAATATTTCCATTTTTGGAGATACTGGCCTGCAAATATCAAAACTGTTTATACAAGTTTTTGGCCTGAATTTTTTTAGGTCATGCATTAGGTTTGCATCTTTATTTAGACTCAAACATTTACTTGTAGGGCACATTCACACTACGGAATCTCTACCTAGAGAAATACCAGATAGAGAGTTCGTCTGCAGAGGGCGCCGCTGAAAATTCTTAGGCTATGTTCACACAGCGGATTTTCTGCAATTCCGCACTAATTCTGTTCCGTGCAAGTCACTGGACAGAATTGTGGCATTCCGACTGAATTTGTAGCGGAATTCTGTGTTCTGAAAGCAAAGAATTCTGCTTAAATTCAAGCCCCATTGACCTAAATTGGATTCTGCAGTGGAATTTCGCAAAATTTTTCTCTGGTCGAAAGTTTTGTAGTGTGAATGCAGCCTAATGGTATATTTTGTGACAGTCAAACTGGAGCCTGTAGTTGGAACGGTTGGCGCTAAGCTAAGCAAGGATTAAACGGGTACTCTCATTAAAACATTTTTGCTATTGCACTCCTTATGGTAAATAAAAAATCTTTCTAATGTAATTTTTTTTTTTTAAATGAAGTTTTCTATGTTTTATTTGTGTTTAAAAAAGCTGCCACTAGGTGTCTCCCTACTTGGCCAGAGCACATTTCCCCCCATCTCTTGCAGAGACTTTGGACTCCTGCTGACCTGGCAGAAGTCCAAAATCAGGAAATGCAGTCTGGAGTGCTGAGGGGTGTGTGCAGCCTTAGCCAATCATATCTCATCTCACAGTGAACTGCTCTGGGATGTGTGTAGCAGAGTGAGGGAGGAAGTTCTCCCCTATATGGCTTCAGATGATGTCATGCCTGCTGGGGAACGCCCCTTCCCAGTCTGTGAATCTGACTGAGACTGAGCAGAAAATACAGAGCAATATCAAGGTAGAAAACAAAAAATAATAATAATAAAAATAAAGGCAGGGGGTGGTTTATCATGATGGGGGCAGTGAACTGAGAGGATTATACAATTTAACGAGATCATGAGAGGTTCTCTCTAAGCCTTGTAATCCATTTGGCTCATTATATTTGGAACATTCTGAAAGGCCAAAAAACATTTTATGATGGCTTTGAGCAAATCCAAAACTTACGTCATATTTCACATTTCTCACTTGCAATTTGGCAGATAGCCAGTGGAACTGTGAATGACACCTTGGATGAGATAATACATTACAAATGGGCTATGTCATTTCAGACAACTTCCCTCTATGTGACAACCTGTCCTAACATGTTTGTAAATCACTTCATTAACCAAAAATTATTCCTCACTGCAGAAAACATCTCAAAAATCGTGGCCACTAGGTGCAATCTGTTGTTTACGTCCCATTGTCAGGGGAAACTTGTCTCTAGTAAATGATAGATCAGGATAAAACACAGTAAGTGGGGTGGGGCTTAGTATGTACTTTGTGCAGGAGAGAAAGGGAGAGAGAGCCTAAGAAATCTTGGGCTGTGAACTTGTAATCTGAGTCAGTCTGCCTGTAAAAGATGATCCACACTGTTCCATAAAGGTAAAGCAAGGCTTCCCTCTCATCTCTCACCATCTAAATCTAAAGCTCTGAGTAGCTAACCTATACTCCTGCATGTCCACAGTGCTGCAGTTTATCCCCCCTCCTTTTTATTCTCAAAAGAAGCTAAGTGCTTAGTGTAACCATTTCCTTGCTGTGTTCCTGTAGCTGCTGTTTTTGCCCATTCTGCTCACATAGCACCTTTCAATCTCAGTGCATCAGTTACCCCTTCTCCCTCCAATTCCATCTACAGTAGTGTACAGTGTAAACCACACCCCAGTAAGGAGTATGTGCTTTGATTGGCCAGAGAAGTAAGGGAAAGGAAGTCCATGTATGTATACTACTCGCAAACAGCCCAGCTCTAGTCCCTCCCAATGAAATGGAGAGAATAAGAAATAGCTGTGTATCATGGTGGATACTGTAGACAGATACATCAGTGGATCAGAATATACAACATTAATACATGAAAGAATTAATATCCTATCACAATAAGGACATCTGTCAAAAGTATTTAAAACCAGTCTCTAACGGTACAAAAAACAAACTATAACAACGCTAATAAAAAATTATTTTATATAGCATACATAATATGTTCTTTGTATGAACCATATAACTACTGAGCATTGTAATTGCCACACTTTGAACACAAACATGTGTCTTTTATTATTAATAATAATAATAAGTTCAATATGAAGAGTCATATGACAGCGGCCAACAATACAAAAAGGACAAAAAGGTAGAGGAATATTATTGGAGATAGATGTTCTCATGTATATACTATATCACTTACACAAGTTCATAGCTTGATGCAGGTTGCGGGAATCCCTGGCGGGGGTGGTTTCAAAATCCGACTTGCAGTATCGGCGCTTCACCGGGATGTAGAAGAAGTTCTCGCAGGCAGTTTACTGTGAAAATGTTTTAATCGCCAGGGTATATGTTATACAGAGGCAAATTAGTTATACACATAGCTGGGTGCTCAGGGCAACGCGTTTCATGAGGGGATTCCTCTCTTCATCAGGTTCCAACGCGTTTTGAGAGGGGATTCCTCTCTTAATCAGGTCCCAATGCGTTTCAAGAGGGGATTCCTCTCTTCATCAGGTTTCAAACGCGTTTTGAGAGGGGATTCCTCTCTTAATCAGGTCCCAACGCGTTTCGAGAGGGGATTCCTCTCTTCGTCAGGTCCCAAGGGACAAGCGCAGATCCTTCCTAAGCATGTCCATTACGGTCTGGCAGGTAAGAACTAAAATCACCTTATGATGAATAACCCCTTAACGACGCAGGACGTATATTTACGTCCTGCGCCGGCTCCCGCGATATGAAGCGGGATCGCGCCGCGATCCTGCATCATATCGCTTCGGTCCCGGCGCTCATCAACGGCCGGGACCCGCGGCTCATACCACACATCGCCGATCGCGGCGATGTGCGGTATTAACCCTTTAGAAGCGGCGGTCAAAGCTGACCGCCGCTTCTAAAGTGAATCTGAAAGTATCCCGGCTGCTCAGTCGGGCTGTTCAGGACCGCCGCGGTGAAATCGCGGCGTCCCGAACAGCTGATCGGACACCGTGAAGGCCCTTACCTGCCTCCTCGGTGTCCGATCGACGAATGACTGCTCCGTGCCTGAGATCCAGGCAGGAGCAGTCAAGCGCCGATAATGCTGATCACAGGCGTGTTAATACACGCCAGTGATCAGCATAGGAGATCAGTGTGTGCAGTGTTATAGGTCCCAATGGGACCTATAACACTGCAAAAAAAATGTTTAAAAAAAGTTAATAAAGGTCATTTAACCCCTTCCCTAATAAAAGTTTGAATCACCCCCCTTTTCCCATAAAAAAAAAATAAAACAGTGTAAAAAAAAAATAAATAAACATATGTGGTATCGCCGCGTGCGTAAATGTCCGAACTATAAAAATATATCATTAATTAAACCGCACGGTCAATGGCGTACGCGCAAAAAAATTCCAAAGTCCAAAAAAGCGTATTTTGGTCACTTTTTATACCATTAAAAAAAATGAATAAAAAGTGATCAAAAAGTCCGATCAAAACAAAAATCATACCGATAAAAACTTCAGATCACGGCGCAAAAAATGGGTCCTCATACCGCCCTGTACGTGGAAAAATAAAAAAGTTATAGGGGTCAGAAGATGACATTTTTAAACGTATAAATTTTCCTGCATGTAGTTATGATTTTTTCCAGAAATACGACAAAATCAAACCTATATAAGTAGGGGATCATTTTAACCGTATGGACCTACAAAATAATGATAAGGTGTAATTTTTACCAAAATATGCACTGCGTAGAAACGGAAGCCCCCAAAAGTTACAAAATGGCGTTTTTTTTTTCGATTTTGTAGCACAATGATTTTTTTTTCTGTATCGCCGTGAATTTTTGGGTAAAATGACTAATGTCACTGCAAAGTAGAATTGGCGACGCAAAAAATAAGCCATAATATGGATTTTTAGGTGGAAAATTGAAAGGGTTATGATTTTTAAAAGGTAAGGAGGAAAAAACGAAAGTGCAAAAACGGAAAAACCTTAAGGGGTTAAAGGGGTACTCCGGTGGAAAACTTTTTTTTTTTTTTTAATCAACTGGTGCCAGAAAGTTAAACAGATTTGTATATTACTTCTATTAAAAAATCTTAATCCTTCCAGTACCTGTTAGCTGCTGAATACTACAGAGGAAAGGATTTTCTTTTTGGAACACAGTGCTCTCTTCTGACATCACAAGCACAGTGCTCTCTGCTGACATCTCTGTCCATTTTAGGAACTGTCCAGAGTAGGAGAAAATCCCCATAGCAAACATATCCTGCTCTGGACAGTTCCTAAAATGGACAGAGATGTCAGCAGAAAGCACTGTGCTCGTGATGTCAGCAGAGAGCACTGTGTTCCAAAAAGAAAAGAATTTCCTCTGTAGTATTCAGCAACTAATAAGTAGTGGAAGGATTACGATTTAAATAGAAGTAATTAAAAAATCTGTTTAACTTTCTGGCACCAGTTTATTTAAAAAAATAAAAATTTTCCACCGGAGTACCCCTTTAAGACCAGGGCTCCCATAATTTTCAGGGCAAAAGTGTAGTAATCTTGCTCTAACCAGGAACCTATTGCCTTGGGCATTCACATCCTCCGCTCTGTTCTGGACATTATCATTGAGTTACTATGAAAAAACCCAGGATCCCAGATGCCTAAAACAGTGTTTCCCAACCAGGGTGCCTCCAGCTGTTACAAAACTACAACTCCCAGCATGCCCGGACAGCCTTTGGCTGTCCGGGCATGCTGGGAGTTGTAGTTTTGCAACAACTATACGCTCCCTAGTTGGGAAACACTGGCCTAGAACCATAGACAGCTGCTTCATCTTGTAGGATTTTCTCCCCAGACCATGTTTGGTGAAAACTGCGGAGCCCTAAACCTTGTATACAGCATAAGTCACTGGATATAGAGGTTGTCACGGGTCAGTTATCGTACACGACAAGATATAACCCAGCCGCCGCACATTCGCCTCAGTTCTAGCTCTGCCGTTCAGATTATTATTTTTTGCATCTTTCTGCAATTGTGTTTCCTATCATTTAAAGTTACAGAACTCCGACTATTATAGCTAACAATTCTATTACACTGCATTAGGCTACATTCACATTATGGAGTATAATACATTTTGTTCTGTGCTAATTCACTTTACAATATATCACAATATTTAGCTCCGAGATCTGGTTTTCTGATATAGGAGTTTGGAATCCACTGTTTTTCAGCCACAGAGTTCTTTCTGCAGCCACTACCATAGGTGGTTTACTGAAGATGCAGTGAGCTCCCCCTAGAGGCGGCTTTAGGGAGCTAAAATTTTATCAGGTATTTACGGTATCTCCCATAAGTAATTCTACCCCTTACATATATATATATACATACTGTGTCTCCCATAAGTGAGTCCATCCCTAACATTATATATACAGTATATCCCATAAGTGACTCCACCCCTCACATTATATATAAAGTATATCCCATAAGTGACTCCACCCCTCACATTATATACTGTATATCCCATAAGTGAGTCCACCCCTCACATTATATACAGTATCTCCCATAAGTGACTCCACCCCTCACATTATATATACAGTATCTCCCATAAGTGACTCCACCCCTCACATTATATACAGTATCTCCCATAAGTGAGTCCACCCCTCACATTATATATACAGTATCTCCCATAAGTGACTCCACCCCTCACATTATATACAGTATATCCCATAAGTGAGTCCACCCCTCACATTATATATACAGTATCTCCCATAAGTGAGTCCACCCCTCACATTATATATACAGTATCTCCCATAAGTGAGTCCACCCCTCACATTATATATACAGTATATCCCATAAGTGAGTCCACCCCTCACATTATATACAGTATATCCCATAAGTGAGTCCACCCCTCACATTATATATACAGTATCTCCCATAAGTGAGTCCACCCCTCACATTATATATACAGTATATCCCATAAGTGAGTCCACCCCTCACATTATATATACAGTATATCCCATAAGTGTGTCCACCCCTCACATTATATATACAGTATATCCCATAAGTGAGTCCACCCCTCACATTATATATACAGTATATCCCATAAGTGACTCCACCCCTCACATTATATACAGTATCTCCCATAAGTGAGTCCACCCCTCACATCATATATACAGTATATACCATAAGTGATTCCACCCCTCACATTATATATACAGTATCTCCCATAAGTGAGTCCACCCCTCACATTATATATACAGTATATCCCATAAGTGATTCCACCCCTCACATTATATATACAGTATATCCCATAAGTGATTCCACCCCTCACATTATATATACAGTATCTCCCATAAGTGAGTCCACCCCTCACATTAAATAAAGTATCTCCCATAAGTGAGTCCACCCCTCACATTATATATACAGTATCTACCATAAGTGAGTCCTCCCCTCACATTATATATACAGTATATCCCATAAGTGAGTCCACCGCTCACATTATATATACAGTATATCCCATAAGTGACTCCACCCCTCACATTATATATACAGTATCTCCCATAAGTGAGTCCACCCCTCACATTATATATACAGTATCTCCCATAAGTGAGTCCACCCCTCACATTATATATACACAGTATCTCCCATAAGTGAGTCCACCCCTCACATTATATATACAGTATATCCCATAAGTGACTCCACCCCTCACATTATATATACAGTATATACCATAAGTGAGTCCACCCCTCACATTATATATACAGTATATCCCATAAGTGACTCCACCCCTCACATTATATATACAGTATATCCCATAAGTGACTCCACCCCTCACATTATATACAGTATCTCCCATAAGTGACTCCACCCCTCACATTATATATACAGTATATCCCATAAGTGACTCCACCCCTCACATTATATATACAGTATCTCCCATAAGTGAGTCCACCCCTCACATTATATATACAGTATATCCCATAAGTGAGACCACCCCTCACATTATATATACAGTATATCCCATAAGTGACTCCACCCCTCACATTATATACAGTATATCCCATAAGTGACTCCACCCCTCACATTATATATATAGTATATTCCATAAGTGAGTCCACCCCTCACATTATATATACAGTATATCCCATAAGTGACTCCACCCCTCACATTATATATACAGTATTTCCCATAAGTGACTCCACCCCTCACATTATATACAGTATATCCCATAAGTGACTCCACCCCTCACATTATATATACCGTATATCCCATAAGTGAGTCCACCCCTCACATTATATATACAGTATCTCCCATAAGTGACTCCACCCCTCACATTATATATACAGTATATCCCATAAGTGACTCCACCCCTCACATTATATACAGTTTATCCCATAAGTGACTCCACCCCTCACATTATATATATAGTATATCCCATAAGTGACTCCACCCCTCACATTATATATACCGTATATCCCATAAGTGAGTCCACCCCTCACATTATATATACAGTATCTCCCATAAGTGACTCCACCCCTCACATTATATATACAGTATATCCCATAAGTGACTCCACCCCTCACATTATATACAGTTTATCCCATAAGTGACTCCACCCCTCACATTATATATATAGTATATCCCATAAGTGAGTCCACCCCTCACATTATATATACAGTATATCCCATAAGTGACTCCACCCCTCACATTATATACAGTATATCCCATAAGTGAGTCCACCCCTCACATTATATACAGTATATACCACAAGTGAGTCCACCCCTCACATTATATATACAGTATATCCCATAAGTGACTCCACCCCTCACATTATATATACAGTATCTCCCATAAGTGAGTCCACCCCTCACATTATATACAGTATATCCCATAAGTGACTCCACCCCTCACATTATATATACAGTATATCCCATAAGTGAGTCTACCCCTCACATTATATACAGTATATCCCATAAGTGAGTCCACCCCTCACATTATATATACAGTATATCCCATAAGTGACTCCACCCCTCACATTATATATACAGTATCTCCCATAAGTGACTCCACCCCTCACATTATATATACAGTATATCCCATAAGTGACTCCACCCCTCACATTATATACAGTATATACCATAAGTGAGTCCACCCCTCACATTATATATACAGTATATCCCATAAGTGAGTCCACCCCTCACATTATATATACAGTATCTCCCATAAGTGACTCCACCCCTCACATTATATATACAGTATATCCCATAAGTGAGTCCACCCCTCACATTATATACAGTATATACCATAAGTGACTCCACCCCTCACATTATATATACAGTATATCCCATAAGTGAGTCCACCCCTCACATTATATATACAGTATCTCCCATAAGTGAGTCCACCCCTCACATTATATATACAGTATATCCCATAAGTGAGTCCACCCCTCACATTATATATACAGTATATCCCATAAGTGAGTCCACCCCTCACATTATATATACAGTATCTCCCATAAGTGAGTCCACCCCTCACATTATATATACAGTATATCCCATAAGTGACTCCACCCCTCACATTATATATACAGTATATACCATAAGTGAGTCCACCCCTCACATTATATATACAGTATATCCCATAAGTGACTCCACCCCTCACATTATATATACAGTATATCCCATAAGTGACTCCACCCCTCACATTATATACAGTATCTCCCATAAGTGAGTCCACCCCTCACATTATATATACAGTATCTCCCATAAGTGAGTCCACCCCTCACATTATATACAGTATATCCCATAAGTGAGTCCACCCCTCACATTATATATACAGTATATCCCATAAGTGACTCCACCCCTCACATTATATATACAGTATATCCCCTAAGTGACTCCACCCCTCACATTATATACAGTATATGCCATAAGTGACTCCACCCCTCACATTATATATATAGTATATCCCATAAGTGAGTCCACCCCTCACATTATATATACAGTATTTCCCATAAGTGACTCCACCCCTCACATTATATACAGTATCTCCCATAAGTGACTCCACCCCTCACATTATATATACAGTATATCCCATAAGTGACTCCACCCCTCACATTATATATACCGTATATCCCATAAGTGAGTCCACCCCTCACATTATATATACAGTATATCCCATAAGTGACTCCACCCCTCACATTATATACAGTATATCCCATAAGTGACTCCACCCCTCACATTATATATATAGTATATCCCATAAGTGAGTCCACCCCTCACATTATATATACAGTATATCCCATAAGTGACTCCACCCCTCACATTATATACAGTATATCCCATAAGTGACTCCACCCTTCACATTATATATGCAGTATATCCCATAAGTGAGTCCACCCCTCACATTATATACAGTATTTCCCATAAGTGAGTCCACCCCTCACATTATATACAGTATCTCCCATGAGTGAGTCCATCCCTCACATTACATATACAGTATATCCCATAAGTGACTCCACCCCTCACATTATATATACAGTATTTCCCATAAGTGAGTCCACCCCTCACATTATATACAGTATATCCTATAAGTGACTCCACCCCTCACATTATATATACAGTATATCCCATAAGTGAGTCCACCCCTCACATTATATATACAGTATCTCCCATAAGTGACTCCACCCCTCACATTATATATACAGTATATCCCATAAGTGACTCCACCCCTCACATTATATACAGTATCTCCCATAAGTGAGTCCACCCCTCACATTATATACAGTATCTCCCATAAGTGACTCCACCCCTCACATTATATATACAGTATCTCCCATAAGTGACTCCACCCCTCACATTATATACAGTATATACCATAAGTGAGTCCACCCCTCACATTATATATACAGTATATCCCATAAGTGACTCCACCCCTCACATTATATACAGTATATCCCATAAGTGACTCCACCCCTCACATTATATATACAGTATCTCCCATAAGTGACTCCACCCCTCACATTATATATACAGTATATCCTATAAGTGAGTCCACCCCTCACATTATATACAGTATATACCATAAGTGAGTCCACCCCTCACATTATATATACAGTATATCCCATAAGTGAGTCCACCCCTCACACTATATATACAGTATATCCCATAAGTGAGTCCACCCCTCACATTATATATACAGTATCTCCCATAAGTGATTCCACCCCTCATATTATATATACAGTATATCCCATAAGTGACTCCACCCCTCACATTATATACAGTATCTCCCATAAGTGAGTCCACCCCTCACATTATACATACAGTATATCCCATAAGTGAGTCCACCCCTCACATTATATATACAGTATATCCCATAAGTGAGTCCACCCCTCACATTATATATACAGTATATCCCATAAGTGATTCCACCCCTCACATTATATATACAGTATCTCCCATAAGTGAGTCCACCCCTCACATTAAATAAAGTATCTCCCATAAGTGAGTCCACCCCTCACATTATATATACAGTATATCTCATAAGTGACTCCACCCCTCACATTATATATACAGTATCTCCCATAAGTGAGTCCACCCCTCACATTATATATACAGTATCTCCCATAAGTGAGTCCACCCCTCACATTATATATACACAGTATCTCCCATAAGTGAGTCCACCCCTCACATTATATATACAGTATATCCCATAAGTGACTCCACCCCTCACATTATATATACAGTATATACCATAAGTGAGTCCACCCCTCACATTATATATACAGTATATCCCATAAGTGACTCCACCCCTCACATTATATATACAGTATATCCCATAAGTGACTCCACCCCTCACATTATATACAGTATCTCCCATAAGTGACTCCACCCCTCACATTATATATACAGTATATCCCATAAGTGACTCCACCCCTCACATTATATATACAGTATCTCCCATAAGTGAGTCCACCCCTCACATTATATACAGTATATCCCATAAGTGAGTCCACCCCTCACATTATATATACAGTATATCCCATAAGTGAGACCACCCCTCACATTATATATACAGTATATCCCATAAGTGACTCCACCCCTCACATTATATACAGTATATCCCATAAGTGACTCCACCCCTCACATTATATATATAGTATATTCCATAAGTGAGTCCACCCCTCACATTATATATACAGTATATCCCATAAGTGACTCCACCCCTCACATTATATATACAGTATTTCCCATAAGTGACTCCACCCCTCACATTATATACAGTATATCCCATAAGTGACTCCACCCCTCACATTATATATACCGTATATCCCATAAGTGAGTCCACCCCTCACATTATATATACAGTATCTCCCATAAGTGACTCCACCCCTCACATTATATATACAGTATATCCCATAAGTGACTCCACCCCTCACATTATATACAGTTTATCCCATAAGTGACTCCACCCCTCACATTATATATATAGTATATCCCATAAGTGACTCCACCCCTCACATTATATATACCGTATATCCCATAAGTGAGTCCACCCCTCACATTATATATACAGTATCTCCCATAAGTGACTCCACCCCTCACATTATATATACAGTATATCCCATAAGTGACTCCACCCCTCACATTATATACAGTTTATCCCATAAGTGACTCCACCCCTCACATTATATATATAGTATATCCCATAAGTGAGTCCACCCCTCACATTATATATACAGTATATCCCATAAGTGACTCCACCCCTCACATTATATACAGTATATCCCATAAGTGAGTCCACCCCTCACATTATATACAGTATATACCACAAGTGAGTCCACCCCTCACATTATATATACAGTATATCCCATAAGTGACTCCACCCCTCACATTATATATACAGTATCTCCCATAAGTGAGTCCACCCCTCACATTATATACAGTATATCCCATAAGTGACTCCACCCCTCACATTATATATACAGTATATCCCATAAGTGAGTCTACCCCTCACATTATATACAGTATATCCCATAAGTGAGTCCACCCCTCACATTATATATACAGTATATCCCATAAGTGACTCCACCCCTCACATTATATATACAGTATCTCCCATAAGTGACTCCACCCCTCACATTATATATACAGTATATCCCATAAGTGACTCCACCCCTCACATTATATACAGTATATACCATAAGTGAGTCCACCCCTCACATTATATATACAGTATATCCCATAAGTGAGTCCACCCCTCACATTATATATACAGTATCTCCCATAAGTGACTCCACCCCTCACATTATATATACAGTATATCCCATAAGTGAGTCCACCCCTCACATTATATACAGTATATACCATAAGTGACTCCACCCCTCACATTATATATACAGTATATCCCATAAGTGAGTCCACCCCTCACATTATATATACAGTATCTCCCATAAGTGAGTCCACCCCTCACATTATATATACAGTATATCCCATAAGTGAGTCCACCCCTCACATTATATATACAGTATATCCCATAAGTGAGTCCACCCCTCACATTATATATACAGTATCTCCCATAAGTGAGTCCACCCCTCACATTATATATACAGTATATCCCATAAGTGACTCCACCCCTCACATTATATATACAGTATATACCATAAGTGAGTCCACCCCTCACATTATATATACAGTATATCCCATAAGTGACTCCACCCCTCACATTATATATACAGTATATCCCATAAGTGACTCCACCCCTCACATTATATACAGTATCTCCCATAAGTGAGTCCACCCCTCACATTATATATACAGTATCTCCCATAAGTGAGTCCACCCCTCACATTATATACAGTATATCCCATAAGTGAGTCCACCCCTCACATTATATATACAGTATATCCCATAAGTGACTCCACCCCTCACATTATATATACAGTATATCCCCTAAGTGACTCCACCCCTCACATTATATACAGTATATCCCATAAGTGACTCCACCCCTCACATTATATATATAGTATATCCCATAAGTGAGTCCACCCCTCACATTATATATACAGTATTTCCCATAAGTGACTCCACCCCTCACATTATATACAGTATCTCCCATAAGTGACTCCACCCCTCACATTATATATACAGTATATCCCATAAGTGACTCCACCCCTCACATTATATATACCGTATATCCCATAAGTGAGTCCACCCCTCACATTATATATACAGTATATCCCATAAGTGACTCCACCCCTCACATTATATACAGTATATCCCATAAGTGACTCCACCCCTCACATTATATATATAGTATATCCCATAAGTGAGTCCACCCCTCACATTATATATACAGTATATCCCATAAGTGACTCCACCCCTCACATTATATACAGTATATCCCATAAGTGACTCCACCCTTCACATTATATATGCAGTATATCCCATAAGTGAGTCCACCCCTCACATTATATACAGTATTTCCCATAAGTGAGTCCACCCCTCACATTATATACAGTATCTCCCATGAGTGAGTCCACCCCTCACATTACATATACAGTATATCCCATAAGTGACTCCACCCCTCACATTATATATACAGTATTTCCCATAAGTGAGTCCACCCCTCACATTATATACAGTATATCCTATAAGTGACTCCACCCCTCACATTATATATACAGTATATCCCATAAGTGAGTCCACCCCTCACATTATATATACAGTATCTCCCATAAGTGACTCCACCCCTCACATTATATATACAGTATATCCCATAAGTGACTCCACCCCTCACATTATATACAGTATCTCCCATAAGTGAGTCCACCCCTCACATTATATACAGTATCTCCCATAAGTGACTCCACCCCTCACATTATATATACAGTATCTCCCATAAGTGACTCCACCCCTCACATTATATACAGTATATACCATAAGTGAGTCCACCCCTCACATTATATATACAGTATATCCCATAAGTGACTCCACCCCTCACATTATATACAGTATATCCCATAAGTGACTCCACCCCTCACATTATATATACAGTATATCCTATAAGTGAGTCCACCCCTCACATTATATACAGTATATACCATAAGTGAGTCCACCCCTCACATTATATATACAGTATATCCCATAAGTGAGTCCACCCCTCACACTATATATACAGTATATCCCATAAGTGAGTCCACCCCTCACATTATATATACAGTATCTCCCATAAGTGATTCCACCCCTCATATTATATATACAGTATATCCCATAAGTGACTCCACCCCTCACATTATATACAGTATCTCCCATAAGTGAGTCCACCCCTCACATTATACATACAGTATATCCCATAAGTGAGTCCACCCCTCACATTATATATACAGTATATCCCATAAGTGAGTCCACCCCTCACATTATATATACAGTATCTCCCATAAGTGAGTCCACCCCTCACATTATATACAGTATATCCCATAAGTGACTCCACCCCTCACATTATATATACAGTATATCCCATAAGTGACTCCACCCCTCACATTATATATACAGTATCTCCCATAAGTGAGTCCACCCCTCACATTATATATACAGTATATCCCATAAGTGACTCCACCCCTCACATTATATATACAGTATATCCCTTAAGTGAGTCCACCCCTCACATTATATATACAGTATATCCCATAAGTGAGTCCACCCCTCACATTATATATACAGTATCTCCCATAAGTGAGTCCACCCCTCACATTATATATACAGTATCTCCCATAAGTGAGTCCACCCCTCACATTATATACAGTATCTCCCATAAGTGACTCCACCCCTCACATTATATATACAGTATCTCCCATAAGTGACTCCACCCCTCACATTATACATACAGTATCTCCCATAAGTGAGTCCACCCCTCACTTTATATATACAGTATCTCCCATAAGTGAGTCCACCCCTCACATTATATATACACAGTATCTCCCATAAGTGAGTCCACCCCTCACATTATATATACAGTATATCCCATAAGTGACTCCACCCCTCACATTATATATACAGTATATACCATAAGTGAGTCCACCCCTCACATTATATATACAGTATATCCCATAAGTGACTCCACCCCTCACATTATATATACAGTATATCCCATAAGTGACTCCACCCCTCACATTATATACAGTATCTCCCATAAGTGACTCCACCCCTCACATTATATATACAGTATATCCCATAAGTGACTCCACCCCTCACATTATATATACAGTATCTCCCATAAGTGAGTCCACCCCTCACATTATATACAGTATATCCCATAAGTGTGTCCACCCCTCACATTATATATACAGTATATCCCATAAGTGAGACCACCCCTCACATTATATATACAGTATATCCCATAAGTGACTCCACCCCTCACATTATATACAGTATATCCCATAAGTGACTCCACCCCTCACATTATATATATAGTATATCCCATAAGTGAGTCCACCCCTCACATTATATATACAGTATATCCCATAAGTGACTCCACCCCTCACATTATATATACAGTATTTCCCATAAGTGACTCCACCCCTCACATTATATACAGTATATCCCATAAGTGACTCCACCCCTCACATTATATATACCGTATATCCCATAAGTGAGTCCACCCCTCACATTATATATACAGTATCTCCCATAAGTGACTCCACCCCTCACATTATATATACAGTATATCCCATAAGTGACTCCACCCCTCACATTATATACAGTTTATCCCATAAGTGACTCCACCCCTCACATTATATATATAGTATATCCCATAAGTGAGTCCACCCCTCACATTATATATACAGTATATCCCATAAGTGACTCCACCCCTCACATTATATACAGTATATCCCATAAGTGACTCCACCCCTCATATTATATATATAGTATATCCCATAAGTGAGTCCACCCCTCACATTATATACAGTATATATCACAAGTGAGTCCACCCCTCACATTATATATACAGTATATCCCATAAGTGACTCCACCCCTCACATTATATATACAGTATCTCCCATAAGTGAGACCACCCTTCACATTATATATACAGTATATCCCATAAGTGAGTCCACCCCTCACATTATATATACAGTATTTCCCATAAGTGAGTCCACCCCTCACATTATATACAGTATCTCCCATGAGTGAGTCCACCCCTCACATTATATATACATTATATCCCATAAGTGACTCCACCCCTCACATTATATATACAGTATTTCCCATAAGTGAGTCCACCCCTCACATTATATACAGTATATCCCATAAGTGACTCCACCCCTCACATTATATATACAGTATATCCCATAAGTGAGTCTACCCCTCACATTATATACAGTATATCCCATAAGTGACTCCACCCCTCACATTATATATACAGTATATCCCATAAGTGAGTCCACCCCTCACATTATATATACAGTATATCCCATAAGTGACTCCACCCCTCACATTATATATACAGTATCTCCCATAAGTGACTCCACCCCTCACATTATATATACAGTATATCCCATAAGTGACTCCACCCCTCACATTATATACAGTATATACCATAAGTGAGTCCACCCCTCACATTATATATACAGTATATCCCATAAGTGAGTCCACCCCTCACATTATATATACAGTATCTCCCATAAGTGACTCCACCCCTCACATTATATATACAGTATATCCCATAAGTGAGTCCACCCCTCACATTATATACAGTATATACCATAAGTGACTCCACCCCTCACATTATATATACAGTATATCCCATAAGTGAGTCCACCCCTCACATTATATACAGTATATCCCATAAGTGACTCCACCCCTCACATTATATATACAGTATCTCCCATAAGTGAGTCCACCCCTCACATTATATACAGTATCTCCCATAAGTGACTCCACCCCTCACATTATATATACAGTATATCCCATAAGAGAGTCCACCCCTCACATTATATATACAGTATCTCCCATAAGTGAGTCCACCCCTCACATTATATATACAGTATATCCCATAAGTGAGTCCACCCCTCACATTATATATACAGTATATCCCATAAGTGAGTCCACCCCTCACATTATATATACAGTATCTCCCATAAGTGAGTCCACCCCTCACATTATATACACAGTATCTTCCATAAGTGACTCCACCCCTCACATTATATATACAGTATATCCCATAAGTGACTCCACCCCTCACATTATATATACAGTATATACCATAAGTGAGTCCACCCCTCACATTATACATACAGTATATCCCATAAGTGAGTCCACCCCTCACATTATATATACAGTATATCCCATAAGTGACTCCACCCCTCACATTATATATACAGTATATCCCATAAGTGACTCCACCCCTCACATTATATACAGTATCTCCCATAAGTGACTCCACCCCTCACATTATATATACAGTATCTCCCATAAGTGAGCCCACCCCTCACATTATATATACAGTATCTCCCATAAGTGATTCCACCCCTCACATTATATATACAGTATCTCCCATAATTGAGTCCACCCCTCACATTATATACAGTATATCCCATAAGTGACTCCACCCCTCACATTATATATACAGTATCTCCCATAAGTGACTCCACCCCTCACATTATATATACAGTATCTCCCATAAGTGAGTCCACCCCTCACATTATATACAGTATATCCCATAAGTGAGTCCACCCCTCACATTATATATACAGTATATCCCATAAGTGACTCCACCCCTCACATTATATATACAGTATCTCCCATAAGTGACTCCACCCCTCACATTATATATACAGTATATCCCATAAGTGACTCCACCCCTCACATTATATACAGTATATACCATAAGTGAGTCCACCCCTCACATTATATATACAGTATATCCCATAAGTGAGTCCACCCCTCACATTATATATACAGTATCTCCCATAAGTGACTCCACCCCTCACATTATATATACAGTATATCCCATAAGTGAGTCCACCCCTCACATTATATACAGTATATACCATAAGTGACTCCACCCCTCACATTATATATACAGTATATCCCATAAGTGAGTCCACCCCTCACATTATATATACAGTATCTCCCATAAGTGAGTCCACCCCTCACATTATATATACAGTATATCCCATAAGTGAGTCCACCCCTCACATTATATATACAGTATATCCCATAAGTGAGTCCACCCCTCACATTATATATACAGTATCTCCCATAAGTGACTCCACCCCTCACATTATATACAGTATCTCCCATAAGTGAGTCCACCCCTCACATTATATATACAGTATATCCCATAAGTGACTCCACCCCTCACATTATATATACAGTATATCCCATAAGTGAGTCCACCCCTCACATTATACATACAGTATATCCCATAAGTGAGTCCACCCCTCACATTATATATACAGTATATCCCATAAGTGACTCCACCCCTCACATTATATATACAGTATATCCCATAAGTGACTCCACCCCTCACATTATATACAGTATCTCCCATAAGTGACTCCACCCCTCACATTATATATACAGTATCTCCCATAAGTGATTCCACCCCTCACATTATATATACAGTATCTCCCATAATTGAGTCCACCCCTCACATTATATACAGTATATCCCATAAGTGACTCCACCCCTCACATTATATATACAGTATCTCCCATAAGTGACTCCACCCCTCACATTATATATACAGTATCTCCCATAAGTGAGTCCACCCCTCACATTATATACAGTATATCCCATAAGTGAGTCCACCCCTCACATTATATATACAGTATCTCCCATAAGCGAGTCCACCCCTCACATTATATATACAGTATATCCCATAAGTGAGTCCACCCCTCACATTATATATACAGTATATCCCATAAGCGAGTCCACCCCTCACATTATATATACAGTATCTCCCATAAGCGAGTCCACCCCTCACATTATATATACAGTATATCCCATAAGTGAGTCCACCCCTCACATTAGACTGTTGAGACCCAATTAGCTCCTAGCAGGCTATAACTACCCCTCCCCCTTACTACAATAATTAATTAAATAATAACTGACACAACAACAATTTAACTTTTCCGTGGGTGGGGATCGGCCACAGCTTTATTTATAAAATTACTTATATAAATAACAATTTAACTGTAACAAAGACACCGATTGGCTTCTTACCAACCCGAGAGGTGCTGCCACACCGTCCTGGGTGGAGGTCTACCCCGGGTTGACCCCGCTTTCACCGTCTTCTTACCGCCAAGCTGTGACTTACAATAAACAGAGATACAAAAAAGGGAGGGAGGGAGGGAGGGCAAAACTCCGGGTCCTGGGCAGATTGAGGGGGGAAGGGAGGCACCACAGCTATAAATACCCAGGGGAGGGCCCCTGAAAGCCCGGGAAACTATTGAACCCCTGATTGGTGCACTCCTTCCCCCCACCCATGGGACATACCACTATAGCCACTGGCAAGTTTTACAGGTGGGGGAGGGGGCTAAAACCTTGCCTGTATATTTCTTAACCCCTTACTGCTCACCAGTCAGGGGGCAAGCTAGTTATGCACAGCTTGCCCCACCATATATACAGTATATCCCATAAGTGACTCCACCCCTCACATTATATACAGTATATCCCATAAGTGACTCCACCCCTCACATTATATATATAGTATATCCCATACGTGAGTCCACCCCTCACATTATATATACAGTATCTCCCATAAGTGAGTCCACCCCTCACATTATATATACAGTATATCCCATAAGTAAGTCCACCCCTCACATTATATACAGTATCTCCCATAAGTGAGTCCACCCCTCACATTATATATACAGTATATCCCATAAGTGACTCCACCCCTCACATTATATATACAGTATTTCCCATAAGTGACTCCACCCCTCACATTATATACAGTATCTCCCATAAGTGAGTCCACCCCTCACATTATAAATACAGTATATCCCATAAGTGACTCCACCCCTCACATTATATATACAGTATCTCCCATAAGTGAGACCACCCTTCACATTATATATACAGTATATCCCATAAGTGACTCCACCCCTCACATTATATACAGTATTTCCCATAAGTGAGTCCACCCCTCACATTATATACAGTATCTCCCATGAGTGAGTCCACCCCTCACATTATATATACAGTATATCCCATAAGTGACTCCACCCCTCACATTATATATACAGTATTTCCCATAAGTGAGTCCACCCCTCACATTATATACAGTATATCCCATAAGTGACTCCACCCCTCACATTATATATACAGTATATCCCATAAGTGAGTCTACCCCTCACATTATATACAGTATATCCCATAAGTGACTCCACCCCTCACATTATATATACAGTATCTCCCATAAGTGACTCCACCCCTCACATTATATATACAGTATATCCCATAAGTGACTCCACCCCTCACATTATATACAGTATATACCATAAGTGAGTCCACCCCTCACATTATATATACAGTATATCCCATAAGTGACTCCACCCCTCACATTATATATACAGTATCTCCCATAAGTGACTCCACCCCTCACATTATATATACAGTATATCCCATAAGTGAGTCCACCCCTCACATTATATACAGTATATACCATAAGTGAGTCCACCCCTCACATTATATATACAGTATATCCCATAAGTGAGTCTACCCCTCACACTATATATACAGTATATCCCATAAGTGAGTCCACCCCTCACATTATATATACAGTATCTCCCATAAGTGATTCCACCCCTCATATTATATATACAGTATATCCCATAAGTGACTCCACCCCTCACATTATATATACAGTATCTCCCATAAGTGAGTCCACCCCTCACATTATACATACAGTATATCCCATAAGTGACTCCACCCCTCACATTATATATACAGTATTTCCCATAAGTGAGTCCACCCCTCACATTATATACAGTATATCCCATAAGTGACTCCACCCCTCACATTATATATACAGTATATCCCATAAGTGAGTCTACCCCTCACATTATATACAGTATATCCCATAAGTGACTCCACCCCTCACATTATATATACAGTATCTCCCATAAGTGACTCCACCCCTCACATTATATATACAGTATATCCCATAAGTGACTCCACCCCTCACATTATATACAGTATATACCATAAGTGAGTCCACCCCTCACATTATATATACAGTATATCCCATAAGTGACTCCACCCCTCACATTATATATACAGTATCTCCCATAAGTGACTCCACCCCTCACATTATATATACAGTATATCCCATAAGTGAGTCCACCCCTCACATTATATACAGTATATACCATAAGTGAGTCCACCCCTCACATTATATATACAGTATATCCCATAAGTGAGTCTACCCCTCACACTATATATACAGTATATCCCATAAGTGAGTCCACCCCTCACATTATATATACAGTATCTCCCATAAGTGATTCCACCCCTCATATTATATATACAGTATATCCCATAAGTGACTCCACCCCTCACATTATATATACAGTATCTCCCATAAGTGAGTCCACCCCTCACATTATACATACAGTATATCCCATAAGTGAGTCCACCCCTCACATTATATATATAGTATCTCCCATAAGTGAGTCCACCCCTCACATTATATATACAGTATATCCCATAAGTGAGTCCACCCCTCACATTATATACAGTATATCCCATAAGTGACTCCACCCCTCACATTATATATACAGTATCTCCCATAAGTGAGTCCACCCCTCACATTATATATACAGTATATCCCATAAGTGAGTCCACCCCTCACATTATATATACAGTATCTCCCATAAGTGAGTCCACCCCTCAAATTATATATACAGTATCTCCCATAAGTGAGTCCACCCCTCACATTATATATACAGTATATCCCATAAGTGAGTCCACCCCTCACATTATATATACAGTATATCCCATAAGTGAGTCCACCCCTCACATTATATACAGTATCTCCATAAGTGACTCCACCCCTCACATTATATATACAGTATCTCCCATAAGTGACTCCACCCCTCACATTATTATATACAGTATATCCCATAAGTGAGTCCACCCCTCACATTATATATACAGTATCTACCATAAGTGAGTCCACCCCTCACATTATATATACAGTATATCCCATAAGTGAGTCCACCCCTGACATTATATATACAGTATATCCCATAAGTGACTCCACCCCTCACATGATATACAGTATCTCCCATAAGTGAGTCCACCCCTCACATTATATATACAGTATCTCCCATAAGTGAGTCCACCCCTCACATTATATACAGTATCTCCTATAAGTGACTCCACCCCTCACATTATATATACAGTATATCCCATAAGTGAGTCCACCCCTCACATTATATATACAGTATATCCCATAAGTGAGTCTACCCCTCACATTATATACAGTATCTCCCATAAGTGACTCCACCCCTCACATTATATATACAGTATATCCCATAAGTGAGTCCACCCCTCACATTATATACAGTATATACCATAAGTGAGTCCACCCCTCACATTATATATACAGTATCTCCCATAAGTGACTCCACCCCTCACATTATATATACAGTATCTCCCATAAGTGATTCCACCCCTCACATTATATATACAGTATATCCCATAAGTGAGTCCACCCCTCACATTATATATACAGTATATCCCATAAGTGAGTCCACCCCTCAGATTATATTTACAGTATATCCCATAAGTGACTCCACCCCTCACATTATATACAGTATCTCCCATAAGTGAGTCCACCCCTCACATTATATATACAGTATCTCCCATAAGTGAGTCCACCCCTCACATTATATATACAGTATATCCCATAAGTGAGTCCACCCCTCACATTATATATACAGTATCTCCCATAAGTGAGTCCACCCCTCACATTATATATACAGTATATCCCATAAGTGACTCCACCCCTCACATTATATACAGTATATCCCATAAGTGACTCCACCCCTCACATTATATACAGTATCTCCCATAAGTGAGTCCACCCCTCACATTATATACAGTATATTCCATAAGTGAGTCCACCCCTCACATTATATATACAGTATCTCCCATAAGTGAGTCCACCCCTCACATTATATATACCGTATATCCCATAAGTGACTCCACCCCTCACATTATATATACAGTATATCCCATAAGTGACTCCACCCCTCACATTATATACAGTATCCTCCATAAGTGAGTCCACCCCTCACATTATATATACAGTATATCCATAAGTGAGTCCACCCCTCACATTATATACAGTATCTCCCATAAGTGACTCCACCCCTCACATTATATACAGTATATACCATAAGTGAGTCCACCCCTCACATTATATATACAGTATATCCCATAAGTGAGTCTACCCCTCACACTATATATACAGTATATCCCATAAGTGAGTCCACCCCTCACATTATATATACAGTATCTCCCATAAGTGATTCCACCCCTCATATTATATATACAGTATATCCCATAAGTGACTCCACCCCTCACATTATATACAGTATCTCCCATAAGTGAGTCCACCCCTCACATTATACATACAGTATATCCCATAAGTGAGTCCACCCCTCACATTATATATATAGTATCTCCCATAAGTGAGTCCACCCCTCACATTATATATACAGTATATCCCATAAGTGAGTCCACCCCTCACATTATATACAGTATATCCCATAAGTGACTCCACCCCTCACATTATATATACAGTATCTCCCATAAGTGAGTCCACCCCTCACATTATATATACAGTATATCCCATAAGTGAGTCCACCCCTCACATTATATATACAGTATCTCCCATAAGTGAGTCCACCCCTCAAATTATATATACAGTATCTCCCATAAGTGAGTCCACCCCTCACATTATATATACAGTATATCCCATAAGTGAGTCCACCCCTCACATTATATATACAGTATATCCCATAAGTGAGTCCACCCCTCACATTATATACAGTATCTCCCATAAGTGACTCCACCCCTCACATTATATATACAGTATCTCCCATAAGTGACTCCACCCCTCACATTATATATACAGTATATCCCATAAGTGAGTCCACCCCTCACATTATATATACAGTATCTACCATAAGTGAGTCCACCCCTCACATTATATATACAGTATATCCCATAAGTGAGTCCACCCCTGACATTATATATACAGTATATCCCATAAGTGACTCCACCCCTCACATGATATACAGTATCTCCCATAAGTGAGTCCACCCCTCACATTATATATACAGTATCTCCCATAAGTGAGTCCACCCCTCACATTATATACAGTATCTCCTATAAGTGACTCCACCCCTCACATTATATATACAGTATATCCCATAAGTGAGTCCACCCCTCACATTATATATACAGTATATCCCATAAGTGAGTCTACCCCTCACATTATATACAGTATCTCCCATAAGTGACTCCACCCCTCACATTATATATACAGTATATCCCATAAGTGAGTCCACCCCTCACATTATATACAGTATATACCATAAGTGAGTCCACCCCTCACATTATATATACAGTATCTCCCATAACTGACTCCACCCCTCACATTATATATACAGTATCTCCCATAAGTGATTCCACCCCTCACATTATATATACAGTATATCCCATAAGTGAGTCCACCCCTCACATTATATATACAGTATATCCCATAAGTGAGTCCACCCCTCAGATTATATTTACAGTATATCCCATAAGTGACTCCACCCCTCACATTATATACAGTATATCCCATAAGTGACTCCACCCCTCACATTATATACAGTATCTCCCATAAGTGAGTCCACCCCTCACATTATATACAGTATATTCCATAAGTGAGTCCACCCCTCACATTATATATACAGTATATCCCATAAGTGGACTCCACCCCTCACATTATATACAGTATATCCCATAAGTGACTCCACCCCTCACATTATATACAGTATCTCCCATAAGTGAGTCCACCCCTCACATTATATACAGTATATTCCATAAGTGAGTCCACCCCTCACATTATATATACAGTATCTCCCATAAGTGAGTCCACCCCTCACATTATATATACCGTATATCCCATAAGTGACTCCACCCCCTCACATTATATATACAGTATATCCCATAAGTGACTCCACCCCTCACATTATATACAGTATCCTCCATAAGTGAGTCCACCCCTCACATTATATATACAGTATATCCCATAAGTGAGTCCACCCCTCACATTATATACAGTATCTCCCATAAGTGACTCCACCCCTCACATTATATATACAGTATCTCCCATAAGTGAGTCCACCCCTCACATTATATATACAGTATATCCCATAAGTGAGTCCACCCCTCACATTATATATACAGTATCTCCCATAAGTGAGTTCACCCCTCACATTTTATATACAGTATCTCCCATAAGTGAGTCCACCCCTCACATTATATATACAGTATATACCATAAGTGAGTCCACCCCTCACATTATATATACAGTATCTCCCATAAGTGACTCCACCCCTCACATTATATATACAGTATCTCCCATAAGTGATTCCACCCTCACATTAATATACAGTATATCCCATAAGTGAGTCCACCCCTCACATTATATATACAGTATATCCCATAAGTGAGTCCACCCCTCAGATTATATTTACAGTATATCCCATAAGTGACTCCACCCCTCACATTATATACAGTATCTCCCA